>NC_056738.1:362919372-363201872 GCF_019279795.1 Protopterus annectens
ACCAGATTACTGACTTGTTGTCTGACTGAATAGTAACTGTCCCTGAAGAGAGGGCAGATTGGAATGCTTGCAACGCTAAGAGCACTGGCCTCAGTTCTAGGATGTTGATATGCAAACCAACCTTTGAAGGGGACCAAGTGCCTTGGACTGTTTTTCCCTGGAAATGCCCACCCCACCCCCACCCTATCAGGGATGTGTCCGTGGTCACCATGACCTTGGGCTGAGAGGGGGAAAAGGGGTGGCTCCACAGTTTGTCTTCTGGTTTCATCCACCAATATAAATCCTGCTTGTATTGGCTGGTTATTCGGATTTGGCGGGACACTGGATGAGTTAACATTGACCACTGTGATGCCAGGAGCCACTGAAGCAGCCTTGTGTAGTATCTCGCCAGAGAAACTGAAGTGATTGTTGCTGCCATGAACCCAAGGGGCTATAAGACCTGGTGAGCTGGAACTTTGTCTTGAGAGAGTATCACTTGAAGTTGTGACCTCAACTTCTCCAGTCTGTGAGCTGGAAGAGCAGCCCTGTAGGATTTGGTGTTTAGTCTTGCTCCGATTAATTCTGTGTCCTGTGTGGGGGATAGCATTGATTTTTCCTTGTTTATCGAGATGCCTAAGAACTCTGCAAGCCTTAGAATGGAGCCCAAAGCGGAAAACAGCAGATGCCTGGTGGGGGTAGTCAGGAGCCAGTCATCTAAATATGGAAACACACAGAATCCCTGTAGCCTTAGGTGAGCTGCTACCACTGCCATGCATTTGGTGAACACCCAGAGGGCTGTGGTGAGACCAAAGGGCAGTGCTAGAAATTAGTAATGACTGGCTCCTAGCCAAAAACAGAGGCATCTTCTGGAGCATTTGTCCATTTTTATGTGGTAATACACATCCTGAAGATCTATGGAGCACATCCAATCGTCTTTCTCCAGAAATGGAAGGATAGACTGAACCATGACCATCTGAAATTTTGCCTGCTGAACAAACTTGTTCAGTACACTGAAGTCCAAAATTGGCCTGTAGTCCCCTGTCTTTTTTGGCACTAAAAAGAAAAAAAGAATCTCGAGTAAAATCCAGATCCTATTTGGTCTGGTGGGACTGTTTGCATGACTCTTTTTTGAAGCAGCTTTTGGATTTCTAGTGCTGTTATATCCCTCTGACTGGGTGGAACATCAGGGATTCGCCTTTGTGTCTGGGATAAAGACTGAAGGGGACATGGTAACCTCTGGTAATTATTGTCTGCACCCAGGAATTGATGTTGTGTGCCAGGCTGAATGGTGCAGCAGAATCTTCCCCCGACTGCTTCCAGAGGTATGCAATAGGTTAGCTGCTCAGGAGTGCTGGTAGGGTTGTCCAGAGACAGAATCCCTGGAACCCTGGTTACGCAGGCCCCCTCTGTCATGGTAGGGGCATCTTCCTGAAGTGTTCCTCCCCCTGCCCCGGGAAGAATACTTGCCACGTGTGTACCAAAAATGCCCTTGGGACATTCTGAACCACATCTTTCCACTCCTCTGATTCCTGAACTAAAGTCGTTGAGGAGTGGGGAAATGCACGTTCACAACAGAAAGGGTCTTTCCATCCTTCTCACACCTGGCTAATGTGTCTCTGGCTTTTGGACCAAATAATGACGAAGCATCAACAGGAACATTGATAAAGGAAGACTTGAAGGGGTCCATAAAGTTACATAAGTGCATCCTGGCATGACACCTAATGGCAATGCTTGTACCCGCTGCCCTGGTTGTCCCTTCAGCTGTATGTGCAGTAAGCTGCATGGACGAGTTGGAGACTGACTCCAGGGTGGCAAGCTGGGAGGCAACCTTATCACAGACCTTGACACTGCTCCTGCCAAGATCTCTGAAAGCTCAGCTATCAGATCCCTTTGGAGTCGAGTGAAACTGTCAAAATGTTCAAGGACCATATGGTGAAGGTCGCTAAAGCAAAGACCCGCTTCCCGAATCTGTCCATCGTACTGGACTCTCGGTTTGGAGGATGGACAGCTGGACTCTCCTCGGCGAGCTCCTTTTTTGTGGCTGCCGCCACCACCATGGCATCTACTGCTAGACTTTTCAACCAGTGAGGCTGATCCTCGGGCACGGAAAGAATTTTGTCCGGTCTCTGGGGAATTGGCTCCATAGTATCAGGAGCCTTCCACGCATACTGCACAATGAGTTTGACCAGTTCATCGGCAGGTGGGGTCACCCAAGAAGTAGATGGTTGGGCATAAAAGGCCTGGAAGAAAACAGATTCCTCAGAGGATGTGTTTGTGGACTTCCAATCACCCCTCTGTTTTAAAATTCCCAGGATGTCGCCGAAGGAGACATCTTCAGGGGGTGACCAAGGGTACCCTTCCCTTTCACTGAAATCTGTTTCCTCAGTGACTGATTCTTCTGGAGAATCTGGGTGCTTCCTCTTGCAAGATCTCTTACTGGGTGGCTCCTCAGGGAGAAGATCTGAGGAGTCCGAAGAGAGCAGACCCTGGAGCAGGGTGTCTTGCTGCTCTTGTGCCTGCTGTCCCAAAGTAGCAGATTGTGACAGCTGTGAGCCAGAGGATACATAGATGTGACACTCTGATGAGGATGGTGCCAACTGTGAGCCTGCTGAGGCCAGAGCCCTCTCCATAATCTGGAAGGCAGGCCCACCCGAAGAGGGATGGGAGCCTAGAACCGAGAAAGACAACCTCGGAACTGGGGTCACACCCCCCTCTGACAAGTCCACCTCCAGAGCAGGAGTTGTGACAGGACTAGTAACTGCCAGGGTACCATGAACTATAGACAGCGCCGTGGAAAAATTGGAGCCAATCTAGGGATCCCGTTGCTGGCTGCCAAGAAGAAGCAACAAGTTAAGAGATTAAAGAGTTAAAGAAATAAAGAATATATAAGAAAACTTTTAACACTTAGCTGAGAGTACGGCTGACACGTCTGATTTTCTGAGTGGCAAACGAGATCTGGGGGAAGGGAAGACATGCAGTATGGGTAGCCTTGGCTTGAGAGTTTCTGGCTGACACGAGCTTGATATAACGGCCAAGTCAGTTCCAAGGGTCAGAACAGAAACCCAACAGTCAAGAATGAATAAAGACTGACAACATCAGATTCAGATTTATCACACCATTTGACCAGGGTTTACAAGACGAATTAAATTACCTTGTTTTTCTATAATAAATTCTGAGCAGTAAACAAGTCAAAAACTGTAACTCCAACTATAAAAACCTTTGATGGACAAGATAACAGTAGCAGAGCAACTTGAATTGCTTAACTGGAAGGAAAAAATTAGAAATGCCAAAGAAGACAGGTGAAAATTATAAAACTCCAAAAAGAAGACAAAATGCAATGGTCGGACACGAAAAGCTGAATGAAAAGTACAGTTGTGTAAGTAAAATTCACCATAACAGTAGATGTTCAAATGATCACTGTTGCAGTAGCCTAAGCTATAGGGGTTATATCTGCCAAGGATATGACAGCCAGCTTGTTTCCAAAGATTCAGACACCTTCCACTCACCCAAACTGCCAGCTTAAGCTAAGTTGATTAAAAGACAAGTTTGGGCGCCAAGCCCTTCAGACCCTACCTGCCAACAAGAAAGGGAGACTGAGCTTTGAAAGGATAATGCTATGAAAAAAAAAAAAAAAAGACCACAAAACCAACACAGCAAGAAACAAGGGGGATGAAGGAAGGAGCGGCTACTGCAGCAGTGATCATTCGAACATCTACTGTTATAGTAAGTCCTACTTACTCAAATGCACTATGTTCTGCATATTGATCACTGCTACAGTAGCCTAAGCTATATGGGTATATTACCATATCTTAAAAATTTTGGGAGGTGGAAGAAGAAGAGTCCAGGAGACCTCAGGGAATAGTCCTTGCAAAGCATGATTTACATCTCCAGAAAGAAAAAGAAGTTATGTCTTACCATAACGTTCCATCTGTGTTGTTCGTCTTCATTCATTCATTACTGATGGGTGACAGTTCCATCCTTGGAACCGAGTCGGCCTTATACCAAGCTCGCGCCAGCCAAAAACTCTCAAGCTAAGCTTTACCCATAGTGCCCTTCTCCCATTTACGTCAGATCGAGTTTGACCGTGACAAGAAAAGCAAGGCTATATCTGAGCAATTTCCCTAGAGTGACACTTAGAAATGGACCCAGACAATTCCCCAGGAGCCTCTAGGAGGGGGAAGGAGGGTGGGACGTAATGAATGAAGATGAACAACACAGATGGAACATTATGGTAAGACAAAAATTCTTTATCTGATGTTGTTAATCTTCATTCATTCCTTACTGATGGGACAGAGTCCCTAGCTACTTATACATCTTGGATGGCTCCTATGGAAGAATATTCTTGAGAACCATCGAACCAAACGAAGGTCTTCCCCTGGAGACCAGATCCAATTTGTAATGAGAGATAAAGGTATAGGGAGTAGCCCATGTTGCAGCTCCACAGATATCGTCCATGGATGCCCTTGAATGAAAAGCTATTGAAGTTGCCACAGATCTGGTGGAATGTGCTTTGATTCTGCCTGGTATAGGTGTTTTTGAACGTTGATGCACCAGGAGTATACAGTCTCAGCCATTTGGATAGAGTTATTTTAGAAATAGCTTTCCCAAATTTTGAGCCTGAAAAGGATACAAACAATTGATCTGATTTGCGAATTTCCTTTGTTCTGTCAAGATAAAATCTCAATTGCCTATGTATATCTAACAGGTGAAGGCAATATTCTCCTTTGAGAAATTAGGGAAGAAAACTGGTAGATCAATAGACTGGTTTTCTGTGAAATCTGTAACACCTTTGGGTAGAAAGGAGGGATTTGCCCAGAGTGATACTCTGTCCTTATGAAAAATTAAATAGGGGCATTTAATACATAGGGCTTGAAGCTCGGAAATATGTCTAGATGAAGTAATGGCCACAAGAAATAAGGACTTCCACGATAAAAAAAGTACAGTTTTGTACCTACCATAAATGTAGATGTTCGAGGATTCCATTGCTGCAGTCCTGACTATTGGGTATAGTCCGCGTCCAGTCGGCCCGAATACCAGAGTATAAGGCTGACGTCGGTCAGGGCGCATTAGACTGACGTCAGTACGTCAGGGTACTAATGCGCATGACCGACGTCATATCCTCAGTCTTTTCTTGCCCCAGATGTCAGAAGACCCTAAAAAGACAAGTCCCAAAAACCTGCACCAAAAACATGTACAATATATACAACAATATATACAAAAATATAAGCATGTAAACTCACCTACACAACCACCCCTAAATACAGAGGGAAGGAGGGAGGGTAAATTGGACTGCAGCAATGGAATCCTCGAACATCTACATTTATGGTAGGTACAAAACTGTACTATGTTCTTCGTCTTCCATTGCTGCAGTCCTGACTATTGGGTAGAATCCCAAAGCAGAGGTAAGGGAGGCTGGCAAATTATAAAGAAGTAGGAGCTGACAACATGCCTTGCAAAACAGCTGTGGCAAAACCAGCCCTAGACTTAGAGTAGATAGGAAGGTGATAATGCTTAGAGAAAGTATGCACTGAACTCCAAGTAGCTGCTTCCAAAATATCCTTAGTTGCCACCCCCCTTAGAAATGCTGTAGAAGTGGCAGTAGCCCTAGTGGAATGAGGCCTAATCCCAGCTGAAATCTCCTTGCCATGATGGGAATAACAAAATGCAATGCAAAAGCCAATCCACCTAGAAATAGTTTGTTTTGACACAGGCTTGCCCTGTGAACTCAAAGCAAAAGAAACAAACAACTGCTGAGACTGCCTAAAATCCTTAGTCCTGCTTAAATAATAACGCAATTGCCTGTGTACATCTAAAGTGTGCAAAATCTTTTCCCCTTTATTTTGAGGGTCTGCAAAAAACGTAGGCAAATGAATAGTTTGGTTTAAAGCCACACTAGAAACCACCTTAGGCATAAAAGAAGGATTAGTACGTAATGATACCCTATCCTTATGGAAAATCAAAAGGGCTCTACTGCCATAAGGGCCTGCAACTCAGACACCCTTCTTGCAGAAGTAATAGCCAACAGAAAAGCAGTCTTCCATGACAAGTATTTCAATTCAGCAGTAGCTGCAGGCTCAAAAGGTTGTAGAGTAAGTTTTTCCAACACAAAATTGAGATCCCAAGCAGGAGTAGGAGCTCTACGTGGGGGTCTTATATTCTTTGCCCTCCAAGAAACTGCTTGAACAAAGGATGCGAAAACAAAGGTGGGTCACAATCATAGTGAGCTGAAATTGCTGCAGCATGAATCTTAATGGAAGAGAAGGACAAACCTTTGTCCAATAATTCAGTAAGATATTGAAGAGCCACACTCAAATTAGGCTCAGAAATCTCCAAATTCTTTGCTGTACTCCAAAATAAAAATCTCTTCCATTTTTCTGCATACACTCTCCTTGTACTAGGTCTTCTAGCTTCCATAATCACATTTAAAACTTGTTGAGGAAGTTGAGACCTGCTGTGTTTCAACACAGAATATGCCAGGCTGTTAGATGAAGAGAGTGAAGCTTGACATTGAGCAGATGACCGTCCTTCTGAGATAACAGATGAGGAATCAGAGGTAAAGGCCATGGAGGCTTCTTTACCAGACTCCGTAGTAGTGGGTACCAGTGTTGCCGAGGCCAATCTGGAGCTATCAAAATTATCCTTGGCCTGTCTTGTCTGACCTTTAACAGTACCTTTGGAAGAAGAGGCAGAGGTGGAAAGGCATACACATGAAGGTTTTTCCAACTGAAAGACAGAGCATCCACTTTCCAAGCTGTGTGATGAAACCCCTTTGTGCAATACTTTGGCAGCTGGTGGTTTAGTGGAGAAGCGAACAGATCTATGTCTGGAGTTCCCCATGACACTGTCAGTTTCTGAAATACATGAAGATCCAGTTTCCACTCGTGGGGATCCATGATTTGTCTGCTTAACACATCTGCTAAGGAGTTCTGTGCTCCTGGCAGAAACCTTGCCTGAAGAGTTAGTTGCAGGCTTAGCGCAGTCTCCCATAAAATCATTGCTTGCCTGCATAGAGGATAAGAATGTGTTCCCCCTTGCTTGTTGATGTACCACATGACAGTTGTGCTGTCTGTTAGAATCAACACCTGCCCTGGAAGAAGTAACTCCTTGAAAGCCATTAATGCAAACTGGACTGCTAACATCTCTTTCATGTTGATATGTAGATGCTGTAGTCTGGCAGGCCACTTGTCTTGTATCCACTTTCCATTTAGATGAGCTCCCCAAGCAATGTCCGAGGCATCTGTCGTTAAGATCTGACTTGCCTCTGGCCGGGTCACAGAGAGTCCCTTGTTTAGGTGACATTCCTGAGCCCACCACAAGAATTCATTTTGAAGGCAAGGTATTATTTGAATGACAGTGTCCAAATCCTGGCAGTGCTGTGTCCATACATTTTTGAGATACCATTGTAGCTTCCTCATATGCAGTTTGGCATTGGGAAGCACCAGAATACAAGATGCCATGAACCCTAATGCTTGAAGGACTGTCCTTGCAGTCAGCACGGACTGATGAGATAGTTGATGGAAGTAAAGTGACAGACTCTTTTGTTTGTCCGGGGTTAAAAGGCCATCTGGGCTGCTGTATTCAGTCTCACACCCAGAAAGCACATGTCTTGAGAGGGTACTAGACTGGACTTTATTTCGTTCACAGAATACCCTAGGCATCTTAGCACTGTGATAACATATTCCAGATGCTGTAGAAGATCTTCCTTTTCTTGAGCCAGAATCAGGCAGTCGTCCAAGTAAGGATAGATTTGAATTCCTTGAAGCCTGAAGTAAGCTATCACTGGAGCCAGAACCTTTGTGAACACTCTGGGCGCAGTAGATAAGCCAAAGGGCAATGCAGAGAACTGATAATGAGAATTTCCAGCTCGAAACCGCAGATACTTCCTGCAACTTAGCCTTATAGGCACATGAAGGTAAGCTTCTTTGAGATCTAAAGTTACCATCCAGTGATCTTTGCCCAGCAGAGGTAAAAGCTGTTGTAACGTCAACATCTTGAACTTGGGGATGTCCAGATAAGTGTTGAGGATAGATAAATCCAAAATTGGTCTCCACGTGTTTCCCTTCTTTGGTACAAGGAACAGGCGAGAATAAAATCCTAGGCCCCTTTCTGATACAGGGACTGGCTGAATGGCCCCTATGTGAAGTAACTGAGAAACTTGCTTGTGAGCCTCTTTTCTTTGTGGAGGAGGAACGTCTGGCATGCCTTTGAAAGGGGGCATTGTATGGAAATAAAATCTGTAACCGTGGTGAATGATATCCAACACCCATTTGTCTTGAGTAATTAAATCCCAATTTTCTTTGAAAAGAAACAGTCTTCCTCCCAAAGGAGCTGCCAAACTTGAATCTGCTGGCAGCTGAAAAGACAGGTCATTGGGTCTGTTTACGAAAGGACTGACCCCTGCCCTCACCAGAAGTCTGAGCAGGTGAACTCCCTGTTCTAGGCCTAAAAGAACCTTGAGCCCTGCCCCTACCACGTCTAGACCTACCCCTAGACTGGGAATCATAAGCAGGATATGTCCACCCCTTAGCAGGCCAATTTCTACTAAACTTTGGTGGCTGCACCTGCAAAAAATCTTTAACAGTTTGCATAGACTTAGCTTTGTCCTCCATTTTCTTTAAAACTGCTTCCACAGGCGATCCAAACAAAACATCAGACTGTAAAGGAGCATCCAAAATCCTTGTCTTAACATGCTCAGCTAAATTCTGATCCTTCAACCAGGCATGCCTGCGAAGAACAGAACTGGTAGCAGCCACCCTCGAGGAGGCTTGTACAGCATCAAAACCACATTGCAAAGAATGCTTACCCACTTGTTCAGACACATGAACCAAATCCAGCAACTCTTTACACTCAATACCTTCCGCCAAAGCATCCACCTTAGATTTCAATTGTGAAAGGAGATAATTCTGATATTTTAGCATGTGAAACTGACAATTTAAAGCTCTCATGGCTAGAGTGGAAGAAGTATACACTTTCTTTCCCCACCTATCCAAAGCCCTTGCCTCTTTATCAGTGGGAACAGGATTTTTAACCACAGAAGCCTTTACACCCTTAGGCCCTTGAGAAATAGTTTCTGGGTCCGCCCTAGGACTCTTAAACAAATATTTATGAGCTTGGGCACCCTATAATACCTATCAGGCTTAACAGGAGCAGGAGGCAAAGAGTCAGGGTTCAGGGAAGCCTCTGCAAAAACATCTTCCACCACATTCAACACAGGAGGAATAGCTAAAGGCCTATGCTGGGGTAAAAACAAGAACTGCCAAAGCCTTTTCCTGGAATCAGAGTAATCCTGGCCTTCCCATTTAAAGTGCTCCCTCATGGAATGCAGAGTCTCTGAAAATGAGAAATCCTCAGGCGGAGAAGCTGTAGGAGTGGAATCATCCACATCAGAATCAGAATAAGTAGGATACTCCTGCATATCTTCCACAGAAGATTCTGAAGCCTCTGAACACTGTTCAAAACTATCAAACTCGGTTCCACCCTAGGCCTCTTATCAGGCGGGGCATAGAACCCCTAATCATAGTAATCAAATCTTCTGCCATTTTAAGCATATGTTTCTTAGGTACAGAACCCGAAATGCTAGGAGAAGCCCCCACTGAAGCTGAACTAGGCCTACCTCTCAAAGAAGTTTTGGCAACAGAAGGAGAGGCTCTAACTACCTTGGGAAGAGAGGGAAGAACAGTCACCTGAGAAGCCCCCTCAGCCTGGCCTACCTCCTGAGAAGGCACATCCTTTAAGAGTATAGTTTCTGCCTGGGACTCCATGGAAACTCCTGGCAAAACCTCCGGCTCCACTGAGCCTTCTAAAGAACCGACGTCCGGGACTGCCGGTTCCTCAACCCTAGGCTTCACTGTTTTATCCTTGCGCTTCTTGAGGAAGCGGCCGGAGCATCCGACGGCATTTTATAATTGCAACGCTTCCCAAACACTAACCTGGCACAGTCTAACCTCCTCTTAATAGTGCGTTTGTTAAACCTAGCACAAGAGCGGCAACCAACAACGCCGTGCTCAGGCCCTAAACAAGGTATACACAAGGTATGATAATCCCTATGAGGTATCTGTTTCCCACAAGAAATACAGTTATTCACTTTTTCTGACATCCGGTAAAATACTGAGGCAAGAAAAACCAAAATGTTCCCCAACGGGTACTTAGCCAACTCTGTTTCGGTCTGAAACTCCGGTTTCGGAAATATTTCAGAACGCCAACCTGCACTCGCAAAACTGCTTCTGCATCGGACCATGCGGCAAAAAAGACTGAGGATATGACGTCGGTCATGCGCATTAGTACCCTGACGTACTGACGTCAGTCTAATGCGCCCTGACCGACGTCAGCCTTATACTCTGGTATTCGGGCCGACTGGACGCGGACTATACCCAATAGTCAGGACTGCAGCAATGGAAGACGAAGAACATCTTGATATTGCAGGTAGCAAGCAGCAGGTTCGAAAGGGCGTTGCGTTAAAGCCTGAAGAACTAATGTGAGACTCCATGGCTCGGTGGGTTCCTTAATGGGAGGTCTAATGTGAGAAATCCCTTTCAGGAAAGTCTTGCAAAGATGACAGGAAATTAAAGAAGAGTCCTTGAAACCATCATGAAAATTGAAGATGGCAGCTAAGTGAACATGGATGGTTGATGCTGCAGCTCCCGCTTTTGAAACATTTAACAAATACTCGAAAACTGTAGTAACTGGAGCTGCATAAGGATCATCTTTGCTCGGACCATATTAAGAATCTTTTCCATTTACTCCGGTTAAATTTTCCTTGTGGATTGTTTATGGGAAGCCAGAATAATGTGTCATGGACTGGGGAAGAAAGATTGTTCTGCCTGGTAATTACTGGAACTGGAGAAACCAAGCCATCAGTTTGAGACTGGCTATGTTTGGGTGAATCAACCCTTGGGGGTGAGAGATCAGATCGGGAGTTGGCTCCAGGATCTATGGCTTGTCTATCAGGTGAGGCCAAAGAAAGGGGAACCATACTTGATGGGGCCAATAGGGTGCAATGAGGATTACTTTGCCACAAAGGTAAGGGAGAGGAGATACCAACAATGGTATGTGAAGAAATACCTCAAAAAGGTAACAAAAGAGCAGTAAAAGAAGTAAAAAAGGGTTTCCAAGAAAAAGGGTAAACTAGAAACTAAATAGAAAGGTGAAAAGGATTCTCAGAAATAGAAACATTTCTTTACCTAGGCTTAGTCGAGAGCTGGCTTGACACAACATGGCAAATGAGATCTGAGGTAGCTGGGAGAAGGGCACTATGGGTAAAGCTTAGCTCGAGAGTTTTTGGCTGGTCCGAGCTTGGTATAAGGCTGACTCGGTTTCGAGGATGAAACCGACATCCATCAGTAATGAATGACTGAAGAATAACAACATCAGATTTAAGCTTATAGTTTTTAGAAGTATGTATAGAGGACCAAGTAGCAACTTCTAGAATAATTCTAGAATTCAACCCTTTCTGAAAAGCCATAGATGAAGCCAGGCCCTGTTTATTGGGCCTTGACCCTGTCGGGAATAGTTTTGTTCTGATGAGTAAAACAAAAGGTAATAGTATTAGACAACTATTTGGAAAAGTCTGCTTTGGCAGAGGTTGCCCCTCTTTCTTACCTTCAGAAGAAATGCACAAATGATCTGAAAACTGGAAAGATTTAGTTCTGTCAAGATAGTACCTGAGTTGTCTGTGGACATCCAAAGTATGGAGTATCCTTTCTCGCTTATTTTTAGGTTGGGGAAATAAATGGTCAGATGGATAGTCTGGTTTAAAGTAAACTTAGATACAACTTTAGGCATAAAAGAAGGATTAGTTCTCAAAGAAACCCTGCCCCTGCTGAAAATGGGGTAGGATTTGCTCACCATAACAGCTTATAACAGACAACAAATGACCCTTGAGAGATGGGTATGAAAGGCCGTATAACTTACATAGAAATACATTATGATATGTAATAATACATAATTTTATATCATTTGCATGACTTTTTATAAGGAAAATAAAAACGTATATATTACTTATTACATATAACTTAGATATGATGAAGCTCTGACAGGGGTGAAAGCACTCATCTCTTGTTTTTACTTAATAAACTATGGTTTAAACAAGCAATACCAGCTTAAATCCTGTTTCCTTACTTTTATTTAGAAGAAGCTATGACACCAAACTATTTTAGTATTTTGTATGCTGATATAATTCCTGTACAACTAGTTTTCACATTTTTTTATTTTCAAGTAGGAAGCTTTCTTGCCTCCATTAGTACCTGCTGCATGTCCTCAGTAAACAGGTGCCTAAGGCGAGTTAAGACCCTATCATCAGACAGGCAAGTGAAGTTGACTGATATCAGGCTGTATCCAATACCACATATCAGTAGATCCAGTCTGCGAGGAAGCTTGTTGTAATTGCCCCTGGCCACTTCCAAAAGAAGGGAGCACCACAGTTGCCTGGGCTAGAAGAGAGTCACCACAGTAATCTTGGGAGATTCTTCTGAATCTAAAAAAGTACCCCGGATATTAGTGGAAAGGGTGGAAAAGCATGCAGGGACATCCCTGTCCAAGGATGAGAAAAGGCATCTGTCATCCAGGCCTTCTTGCATGGAGTTCTGCAGCATAATCTTGCCAGTTGATTATTCAGAGAGAAAACAAAGAGGTGTATTTGAGGAGCACTGCAAAGAAGGAGCCAATCCGGGAAGACCCCTTGATCTAGTTTCCATTCATGAGGGTCTGCCCTTGCCCTGCTCTGCTTATCTGCCACATAATTCTGTTTTGATGGAATGCAGGATGCTTGTAGATTGAGATGGTGCTGTGAAGCTATATCCCAAGCTAACATGGCTAGTTTACAGAGGGAGGACAACCTGGTTCCTCCTTGCTTGCTGATGTATTGCATGACTATTGTATTGTCTGTAAAAACTTGAAGAGGTCCCAAGGACCAAAGATGGTTCAGAGAGTTATGTGCCTTTATCAGTGCAAGCATTTCTTTTATATTTATAGGTTCATAGGTTCATAGGTTCATACTAGGCTATCTGCCCGAGGGCATTTATAAGCCTAGCCCATAGCTTTGTGGCTTACGCCACCCCTTTAGTATGGGGAACTATACCCATTATTTTGCTGTGCCTCTGTTGAGCAGTGACACTGAGGTAATCCCTGGGGTATATCTGCGATCTCCCATCCATTGGTCATACACCATGCACTTTTATCCCTCCTGAAACTGCTCCCCAAGCAAAGTCTGAGGCATCTGAGGTGACTGACTGCTTTGGAATAGGGAGGCAGAAGGGAGGACCTGGATTTAAGGATATCTGTTGTCTCCACCAAGTAATTTCACTTCTGGAAAACCACAGCACTGGGATTTGAAAAGACAAGGGGTGTTGGTGCTGGGACCAAAGAGACTTCAGATACCACTGTATCTTTCTCATGTGGAGTCTTGCCAGGGGTATCATGAGAATCATAGAGGCCATGAGACCAGAAATCCTGAATGAATCCCATAAAGTGACCAAAGTCTGGGTAGATAAATCTGAGAAATAGATCTTAATATAAATTTACCTTTTTTCTGTGGAATAAAAATTCTATGAACTGAGATGTCTAGTTGACATCACAGAAACACAATCCTGTGAGAAGCACTCAAGAAAGACTTTTGAATGTTCTCTTGGAATCCAGGCTTGTGTAAGATATCTCTCACCCAAGAGAGAGATCCCTGACAGTTTGAAAAGGACTCTGCAAAAAAAGCAAGTCATCTAAATATGTGAAAATTTGGATACCCTGTAGCCTGCAATGAGCTATAACTGGGGAAAGACACTTCGTGAACACTATTGGTGCAGTGAAACTCACAGAACCTTAAGAAACAACTGAAATCTGGATGACTAGGAATCTGGTGATAAGCATCTCTTAAATATAATGTTACAAAGAAACTTGAATAAGGAAGAAAAGGTAACATAACGTGAACTGACATCCTTCTGAATTTGAGCACTATCTCAAAGAAGTTTAGGAAAGAAAGATCCAGAACTGGTCTCCAAGCATTTTCTTTCTTTGACACTAAAAACATCCTATAATAAAACCCCTATCCCACATGGGAAGGGAGAATAAGTTATATCACTCCCTGGGACAGCATGTAATAAAGGACAGGTGGAAACAAGAGTTTGGTCTGGTCTGCAGGATGGAAAATTACCTCCTGAAAAGGAGGAATTTCTTCCCACTGCCATCTGTAACATTGATGAATGATCTTCAGAACCATTTTCCCTGAAACTATCTGCTGCCAAACAGTAAAACAGATATTCAGGCTTTCTGGAAGAAGAAAAATGGGCTGCCAGGGTGGGAAGGGTAATAAAGTCCCTTAAATAGTCATTCTGACTTACTGGACTGCCGGTGGCTTTGGAAGATTCCAAAATTCTTCTTGGAACCCCCTTGTCATTGCTTCTTAAATATCTTGTTTACCTGTATTTTGTTGAGACTGTTTATTTTGTTTCTTACTGAAAATGGATTAGGAGTTAGAAAATCCCTTGGAAAACATGGAAAAGGATAGATGAAAATCTTGGAGATTCCCTCTATCAGTTTACCCATTTAATCACACGTTTTGATCACCACTGCAACAGAAGAACCTAAAACTAAATCTCTATTCAACAGAGAATTTAAAATCTCATTTTTACATTAGATCATCTGGGAGTTTCTGAGAACACAGCCAGGTAAACCTCCCTAAAACAGTACCAGTGGCCATGGCCCTGTAAGAAGTATCAACAGAGTCATGCACACACTGCAAATAATGAGTAGTGATCTGTACTATTGAAGAAACTAAATTATTTAAAGCAAATGTTTCCTCACAAGAAAAACTGCATACAATAAACTCCTCATACTTTCACAATTAGAATAAACTTTGAACCTATGAAGCTGACAATTCAAAATTCTGAAAAATCAAAGTTGCACAAGCAAAAACTTTCTCCCATCCTTATTAATAACCTTCCCATCCTTATCAGAAAGAGTAGGATTAGAATTAAAAACTTAAAAAGGAGGAACTTTATATATCCTATCTCCCTTTTCACAGGCAACTGGCTGACTATCAAAAAAACTGCAGACAGTGACACACACACACATCCTCCTGAGCTGACAGACCTGGAGCAATGGGTGAAGGTTCAGGAAATTTCTTCTGTAGCATAGTATTTTTTTGACAGACTGAGAAACCTCAGTGTTCTCCCACAGAAAACACTGTCAAATTCTGGAAATAGTCTCATAGAAAGAAAAACCCTCACAGGGCGAATAAAAAACTGACCACTCCCTTTGAATCCGAATTGGAAATCTGAGGAGAAAACCCTGTATCTGTCCCTTCATCTTCCAGTCCAAATTCTGAATCTTGAATCTCTTTAGGAAAAGAGGTATTCCTCTTTCTTTTACCAGACACCACCAAATACCACCTTACGAAAGCCTGAATTAAACCCTGAGCCAGAACCAGTAAACTACTCCTGTCTTAAGGAAATTTGAGGAACAGTAGTTATACGTTTAGTTTTCTGTTTCTTTTTGACAAGAAAAAATGGGGTCAACAGTAATATTAATGGCACCAGCAGCTTCCCCAGGGATAGGGACATTCTGACAAAACAGGCAAATCTTCCCTGTTCCCTCTCCTAGGACTGACAAGAGTGGCACTCCCCTGTCCACTGCAGGGATCCCAAAAGTCACAGGGGATGTGACTAACCCCTGGTCCCTAGTGACTGTAGGTGCTACACCAGAGGGATCCAGAACAAAAGATTTTACAACCTTCCACAGGAAGAGAAGGACATTCTGGAATACTTTGCATCCAACAGAGAGGTTAAATGCATGAAATCCAACAAAGGTGATGGTCTTGTGTTAATGGACACTTTTGATTATGTCAGTCATATGACGATATTGTTGGCTGACACTGATATATATCAATTAGTGTCCATTAATGAAATGTCTAGCGCTTACCATACATTTAATATGTACATTGATAAGCTGGTTATGCATCATGCTATACCACTGTCTTTGATTCAGTTTTTAAGGTATAATTCCTTATAATTCCAAAAATATTTGGGATACCCAAAATTCAATCAAACATTGCTGATCCTCCTGTGAGACCCATTGTTTCATCAACAGGCTCAATAGAGGAACATCTTGCTAAGTTTATTGATGGAAATTTGAAGTTTTTTTGTAATGATGGTCATATCCTGAGGGATTATTAGGATTTTTTTAAATTATTTGCATAGTAAAGGGGTTAGAGATATGCATTATTTGGTGACTATGGACATTAAAAGTCTGTTTTCCATTATACCCCATGATATGGAGCTTAAGTAGTTTCAAGTGATTATGATGGCATGTATTTTTTAACATATTTGGAGGTTAAACTGGAGTACGATTTCATGGAAATTATTCTCACCAACAACATGTGGTTTGAATGTGAATATTTCAAAGAAGTACAGGGTGTTGCCATGGGTGCAGCCTGTGCCTCTGTCTTTGCTAATGCAGTTCTATGTTGGTGGGACAGAATATTGTATTTATGGCCAATTTGTGCAGGTAATGTACTATATATGCACAGTACCTGGATGATATATTTTTATATGGAGGGGAGGAATGTAGCAGCTTAGTGAGTTTATTTTTTTTTTTTTAGATGGTTCAACTGATGTTTTTGAATTTCTCCTCCACCACAGACAGTGACAACATTCACTTTTTGAATGTAGATATTTTTAGGGAAGATGCTGATAAGCCTGAATCCAGAGTGTACTGGAAACCCACATTTAGCAATTCCTTTTTTCATTGTAATAGTTGCCATCTACTGCATCAGAAACAATGTTTGGTCAAAAGCCAGTTCATAAAGTTTTCTCGTCTGATATCAAAGAAGAACTTTAGGTTCAGGAATTTGAACAGTTAAGGGGCATGTTTACACAGAGGGGATATTCAGAGGTTTTTTTATAATGAATGAGGTTTTATCTCCTAGTATTGACAAATATCGACCTATTTATACAGGTATGTTTAAGATTTAGAGAAATAAAGTTAGATGGGGCTCATGGTATCAATACTAAACATAATAGTGGAGTAAAGTATGACAAAGCAATGGTTTTGCAGTTGTCCCTGCACTCTATGAATATTAGGAAAATTACAGAGGACAACTGGTGTATTTTGGGGGAGTGCTGAAACACCAGTATTTCTGGATGGGGATAACACAGTTTTATTAATTATTAATAAGAGGAAAATAATATTAAAAACATATTAGAGGGACCTTTGCCCTGTGTAGATTACAAAGATAACATTAAGACTAGGAAATGTCGGAGATGCAACCATTGCAGTTATGCTGACACAGAGAACCAACATATTTATAGTGTTTCTAAAAAGAATGACAAGAGTACACTGTCACGCCATTGGAACAGTTATGTTTCCAAATTTAACTTCAAGTTTTTAATTCTGGGAAAAATGAGGCTAGTGTGTATGGGGGTGATTGGAGGAATTGATTATTGCATCAGGAAATGATCTGGCAGCTTCGTGCTGATGGTGCCAATCCCCAGGCTTCAATGACATTTATTTTTAGTGAACTGAAGAGGAGATCATGAACAAGCAGTGATTTTAACATGTACATTACATTAAAGTGGGAATAGTTTATGTAGTGTTTGGAATTCTTCTTTATTTTCTGGTGTTGTGTTCTACACTGAATAGTTACATTTGCACTGGAGTTATGGTGCCATTCCAGGAGTTCATGTTTTTTTTTAGCAGATGGATTCAGGGTAAAAGATGAGTGGTCTGAGGAACAAACAATGGCCACAGCAGAGTCACCCACCTTTGGATGAGACAAATTGCTAGCCTGTAGTGGTGGCAAAGGCTGTTTGCTTAACTTTTTCTTTTTGCAGCTGGAATAAGGACTGACTGTGGGATCAGTAGTTTGTTCCATGGTCAAGCTGAAAATAGTGCCACTTTCAAGGGGAAAACAAGCAGGAAAAGCAAATAACAATTATAAGTCTTTAAAAATTACTTTTTAAAACAAACAGTAAAAAGTACTTAAAAACACTTCGCCAACCCCAAAACATAAAATAAATAAATTTATCTGCAGAAAAAAATGTTTTTCAATTACTTTAAATTAGAAGTTATGTAACTTGGCTCTGTGTTGCTATTTTCATTTTTCCTCACAAATGGGATCAAATTAACCCTCAAATCTGACTCGGTTGCATACAGAAAACTATGGACACAATTCTTGAGCTCCTCTCTCTACCCATAATTCTCTATTCTCTCATCAACTCCACAAATCGAGTTTGCTGCCTAATCTCCCAATTCATAACAGAGATAAAGACAGAAGAAAATGTTAGGGCTCAGACCTGGAATTGAAATGTTCCAATACATTCTAACATGCACTTCTAGGAGAGACAAGGCTGGGTGATGGATGGGAGGGAAAGTGAGGAAGAATGAAAATGGACAACACAGATGCTGAAATCTGATGTTGTCCCTTTTCATTCTTCCTCACAAATGACACAGAATCCCCAGTTTATGTAGCCTGGAATTGAAAGGTTCCAATACATTCTAACATGTACTTCTAGGAGAGACAAGGCTGGGTGATGGATGGGAGGGAAAGTGAGGAAGAATGAAAATGGACAACACAGATGCTAAAATCTGATGTTGTCCCTTTTCATTCTTCCTCACAAATGACACAGAATCCCCAGTTTATGTAGCCCTTGGGAGGCCTTCACGGAAGGACATGCCGGAGCAATGATGAACCAAAAGAAACTCTGCTTCTGGAGACAATATCCAATTTGTAATGTGTAACAAAGGTGTGAGTCTTTGACCAAGTGGCCGCAGCACAAATATCACCAATTGAAGTCCTTGACGAAAAGGCAGATGACGTATCCATAGACCAAGCGGAGTGAGCTCTAGGGGGTCGTGGAAACTCTAATCCTTTTTGAGAATAAACCAATGAAATGCAATCAATAATCCATTTGGCCAGTGTAAGTTTAGATACTGCCCAACCCAAGCGGCTAGGGGAAAAGGATACAAAAAGCTGATCGGACTTCCTGAACTGTTTTGTTCTGTGAAGGTAAAAACATAACTACCTATGCACATCAAGGAGGTGAAGTATGTAGTCACCCTTTTTTGTAAATTTTGGAAAGAAGATTGGTAACTAGACAGACTGGTTAATGTTATTTTCCATCGCCACTTTAGGAAGAAAGGAACGATTGGTACATAGAGATACAATGTTCTTATAAAAAATAATAATGTAAGGAGGCTTACCAGATAGAGCCTGAAGCTCAGAAATTCTTTTTGCTGAAGGAATAGCCACTAAAAAGATAATTTTCCAAGAAAGAAACTTCATATCACTTGTCTTCTTGTTCAAAGGGTTTCTCAGTTAAACCCTGAAGAACCACAGTAAGGTCCCAAGGAAGAGAGGGGTCCTTTATGGGGGTCTGAGGAGAAAGACTCCCTTCATGAAGGCTTTACACAGTTTGGATGCAGCCAAAGAAAGGGATTTGCTTCCAGAATGTAAATTAGAGATGCTGCCAACTAAAGCTTAACAGTAGAAAAGTAGCTCCTTCTTTAAAAAGAGATATTAGGAAGAAAAGAATGGCTGAAATAGGTGTTAAAAAAGGATCAATATTCTGTTTGGAAGCTGAAATAAAAAATAATTTCCATTTGCTTCTGCAGACTTTCTTGATAGAAGTCTTATGGGAGGCCAGGATAATCTCACGAACTGGGGAAGCAAGCCTGAGCTGTTTAACTATTACTGGAAGTGGAGAAACCACACGGTCAGTTGAGTGCATGGAGACTGGGGTATTGAATTTTCGATGAATGGGACAGGAGATCCTGAGTAGGTTCCAGTATCCATGGAGGACATCTCAAGTGAGACCAGAGGAAGAGGAACCATACCTGTTGAGGCCAGAAGGGGCAATGAGGATGCCTGAACTCTTCAGCCTGCTTGCTTTCTGTAAGAACTTTGGAATCAGAGGAAGAGGAGGGTAAATATACAGGAGACCCGAGGGCCAATTGTGAATCAGGGCATCTCTCGGTGACTCTCTGGAGGGGGGAATCAGAGCAAAATACTTGTACTTGTTGATGAAGGGTGAGGCAAACAGGTCACAGCAAGGCTGGCCCTAGCGGAGAAACATCATATTCACTATTGACTGATTGAAAGACCACTTGTGAGGCATCAGAATGGACCTGCTGAGCCTGTCTGCTAGTGAGATGGTTTTCCCTGGAATGTGCATTGCAGTGAGACAGCAGCCTTTAGTGATCACTCATTCCCAAACCCTCATGGCCTTTCTGCACAGGGAATAAGATCAGGTTCCTCCTTGCTTGTTGATGTACCAGACTACTGACGCACTGCCTGTTTGAATTGCAATAATCCCTAGAGGGAGAACACCCTGAAATGTTTGCAACACTAGAAGGACTGCTCTCATCTCTAGGATGTTGATATGCAACTTGGTCTCCAAAAGGGACCATATGCCTTGGACCATTTTCCCCAAGAAATGTCCGCCCACCCCAGTTGGGAAGCATCCGTGGTCACTGTGGCAACTGAGGTAAGAAGGGTAAATGGTCTGCCCAGAAACAGGTCATTAGACTGAATTCACCAGTGAATATGGCATTTGCAGATTGGGGTGTGTCTTATGGGAAATTATGGGGGCTGGTAAAGTATGGACCACTGTACCACCAAGGTCCATTGAAGGATTTGCATAAAGAATCTTGCTAGAGGGACTAGAAGTATGGCAGCTGACAGTGACCCAGGAGCTTGTAGTACTAATCGTGCTGGAGGAGATGGGTGAGATAGTAAAGCCCAAATCTGATGTCTCGAGGATGTGATGCGATGGAGAGGTAAGGACGCCGTCTGAGTTGTAGTATTCAAGAGAGCTCCTATAAATTCCAGGGTCTGTACCGGGACTAGGTTTGACTTAGTATGATTTACTGAAATGCCTACGGTATTGGAAACCTAGAACAAGTAGTCCCTGGCTTGTAGAAGTTGATGCTTGGAGCCAATCATCAAGATATGGAAACATCTGGAATCCCTTGAGTCTCAAATGAGTTGCCACAACTGCCATGCATTTGGTAAACACCCTGAGGACTGTGGTGAGTCCAAAGTGCAGTACTCTGAGCTGGTAATGACTGGCTCCCAGCCAAAAGCATGGCTGTCTCCTGGATTACTTGTCTACTTTTATGTGATAGTATGCATCCTGGAGATCTATAGAGCACATCCAATCATCCTTGTGTAGAAGAGACAGGATGGACTGAACCATAACCATTCAGAACTTCATTTTATTTACATACTGGTTTAAGTTGCTTAGATCAAAAATGGGTCTTACGTCCCCTGTTTTCTTTGGCACTAAAAAAAAGTGGGAGTAAGTTCTGAATCCTATTTGGCCAGGGGGGCTCCTGGATGACTCTTTTCAGGAGCAGCTTTTGTATTTCTAGTGCTGCAACTTCCATCTGACTGGGAGAAACACTGGGAAATTTCCTTTTTTGGGCAGAAGGCGGAAGGGAAAATGGTATGTAGTAACCTCTGGATATGATTCTTAGCACCCATTATTTTTTTTGTGATATCTATCCAGGTGTCTAGGTGCAAAGAGAAACAATCCCCAACTGCCTCCAAAGGCATACAGTTGGAAAGGAATCTCTGAAGCCCTGATTCTGCTGACCCCCTCTACTTCTAGGACAACATCTTCCATTGAAATGTCCTCCTCTGCGCCCCTGGAGAAATTATCCCAGCACAAATCCTGGAAAGGTCCCTGAGATTTTCAGAAACATATCTTCTCACCACCATGTTGGTTTCTAGAAAAAGTCTGTAGAGGGGTAAAAAAAAGAAGTTATGCACTCACCATAATGTTCCATGTGTATTGTCCATCTTGCCTTCATTCTTACTAAATTGGGTTTGGATCCGATTATCGGATCTGCCTCGGCCTTTATTTTCAAGCTTGAGGTCCTCTGCCAGCTCGTGGCTAATTCCCTATCCCATCATGCACTGGAACCATCCCCAGATCTTGTTTGCCCTAAATTAATAATGGTATTATCTAACTCCAAGGAAGGACTCCGAGGCTGATTAAGAAGGGCAAAGGTCTAGGGGGATCCAATTTGACTAGACCCGGTCTTCTAGGAGTAAAGGCAAATGAAGGGGGAAGGAGGGTGGGATGTAAGAATGAAGGTAAAGATGGAGAACACACATGGAACGTTATGGTGCGCACATAACTTCTTTATGTGATGTTGTCCAATCTCGCCTTCATTCTTATTAGGTTGGGACAGCTTCTCTAGCGACCTGATTCTTGGGTGGCTCATGGGAGAACGTTCCTCAGAACCATGGATCCAAAGGAGGCCCTAATCCTGGAGACCAAATCAACTTTGTAATGAGTGATAAAGGTATGAGGTCTAGCCCATGTTGCTGCAGCACAAATAATGTCGATAGGCACCTTTGTCAAAAAAGCTGAAGAAGTGGAAAAAAATAGTTTTCCAGGTGAAAAACTTTAATTCGCAAGATGATGCTGGTTTGAAGGTAGGAAAGCTATATGCGATAGAATGAAATTAAGATCCCAATAGTGCTGGAGGGTTCCTGATAGGTGGTCTTAACAAAATAGTTCCTTTGAGAAAACCCTTAACTAGCTTACGAGACATTATAATAGTGCCATTGTCTCCCAAATGGAAGTTTGAGATCGCTGCTAGCTGAACCATAATAGTAGCTGCAGCTGCACCTTCATTGAAAAGTTTACCTAGTAAATCTAGGATGAAACTAACAGGAGTAGAAAAAGGGATTGATATGGTTATAGCCAGCCCATAAACATAATCTTTTCCATTTGCTTTTTTAAATCTTCCTCGTTGAAGCCTTATGAGAAGAAATTAGAATGTGTTTAACCTGAGAAGAGAGGGTTGGAAGCCTGGCTGTTATTGGAATCAGAGCAGCCACGCTGTCAGTTTGAGGTTCTGTAGGGATGGGTGAAGCATTCCTGACGCATGAGTCAGAAAGTCCGGAACTGGGTCCAGAACCCATGGCTCCTCCTGAAGATGAGGCCACAGGTAGGGGAACCAGATTTGGCGAGGCCAGTATGAAGCAATGAGTATAAAGTCCCTTTCCAAACAACTGGCTTTCTGAAGTACTTTGTGAATTAGTGGAAAGCAGGGGGAGGCACAGAGGAGACCCAGGAGCCAATCGTGTACAAGTGCATCCCTTAGTGACTCCCCCGGAGCGGGGATGAGAGCAAAGTAGCTGCTGTACTTGGTATTCATGGATGTCGCAAAAAGGTCGTAGGAAGGCTGATCCCATTTTTGGAAAATTCTTTCCGCTACTTCCTGTTTCAGGGACCACTCGTGAGGCATCAGAATCGCTCTGCTGAGTCTGTCTGCTATTACGCTGGATTTCCCCAGGATGTGCATTGCTATCAGAAAGCGTTGGGAGGAGGTTGCCCATTGCCATACTCTCAGGGCCTATCAACATAGGGGGTAAGACCTGGTCCCTCCTTGTTTGCTTATATATTCATATGACTGACATGTTGTCCATCTGGATTGCAATAATTCCCAGGGGGAGAGGGTCCTCCAATGCTTGCAATGCTAAAAGCACCACTCTCATCTCTAGGACACTGATGTGCAAGTGGGCCTCGTGGTTCTGTCAGGTGCCTTGGACTGTCTTTCCCAGATAATGCCCCCCCCCCCCCTATCTGGAAGGCGTCTGTGGTTACCACGGTCACTGGTTGGGACTGAACAAATGGTCGACTTGGAGTCACTTGAGTGGAGTGTAGCCACAATCGAAGATTGTTTTTGCAAGTTTCTGTTATGATTATTTTGTGGGACACTGGTAGCTCTTGCATCGACCACTGAGTGGACAGCAACCACTGAAGAATCCTCATATGTAGATGTGCTAGGGGAACTAAAACTATTGCTGTTGCCATGAACCCTAGAGAATTGAGAACCATCCTCGCCGGGACTTTCTTTTTTCTCAAAAGATATCTCATCAGGTACCTTAGAGATTGGACCCTTTCTGGTGGGAGTCTCGCCATCATTTCTGTTGAGTCTAATTCTGCCCCTATAAATACCACATGCTGAGAAGGCACTAAGGCAGTTATGGTAATCCCTAGGTGGGAAAAAGAGTTGCAAGGTTGTATTTCTGGCTTTGATTAGCAGATGTCTGGTCGTGGCGGTTAAGAGCCAGTTGTCTAAGTATGGAAACAGCATAAAAATCCACAAACACTTGAATAACAGAAAATGCCACACAGCAGCAAGGGCTCGTTCCCCAAAATTTATTCTTAGCACTTTCTTCTCAGACAATGAGAAGACTTCATCAGATAAAAGTATAAACTAAAATGAACTTTAAATACCCATGAAGCCACAAAGCGCAAAGAATAAATTTTGGGGAACGAGTCCTTGCTGCTGTGTGGCTTTTTAAGTAGGGAAACACCCAGAATCCCAGATGTCTCAAGTGAGCCACTACTACTGCCATACATTTGGTAAACACTCTAGGGGCTGTAGTGAGGCAAAAGGGCAGAGCTCGAAACTGGTAGTGACTGGCTCCCAGCCAAAAGCCCAAGTGTCTCCTGGATCACCTGTCCATTTTTATGTGGTAGTACACAACCTGGAGATCTATCAAGCACATCCAATCATCTCTTCCAAAGAATGGGAGCACTGACTGCATTGTCACCATCCGGAACTTGCTCTCCTTTACCGATTTGATTAGAATGCTGAGATCCAGAATGGGTCTCCAGTCTCCTGTTTTTTTTGGAACTAAAAAGAATCTTGAGTAAGTTCAGAACCCTATTTGGTCTGTGGGGAATTTTTACATGACTCTTTTGTCTAGCAACTTTTGAATTTCTAGAGTTGCCTGTTCCCTTTCACTGGGTGGAACGTCTAGAATTTTTTTTCATCTTTGGAGCAAGAAAGGAAAAAGGAATGACATAACCTCTGGAAATTATGCTTTGTACCCATATGACTTTTGTTAGTTGTCACCAGACTTCTACGTACAAAAATAAGCGACTCCCGCCTGCCTCCAGAGCTAGGCAATCGGGCTTCCTTTCAGGGGCACTGAAAGGGCTTACCAAAGAAGGATTCCCTGTCACCCTGATTTTCAAGACCCCCTCTGCCATGAGGTCGGCATCTTCCATTATTACTTCCCCCTATGCCCCTGGGGGAACTTTCACCACGTGTGTCCTGAAAAGATCTCTGTGATTTTCGGAACCACATCTTACCACTACCTCTCTGACCTTTGGGATAAGGTCTTGTAGGCATAGAAAAATGGACTCCTACGGCAGACAGTGTCTTTCCTTCCTGTTCACACCTGGTCAGTGTGTCCTTTACCTTAGGCCCGAACAAAGACAAGCCGTTAAATGGAGCTTTTACAAAGGAAGACTTAAAGGGTTCAGCGAAGTCACATAAGCACATCCAAGAATGTCTCCTTAGGGAAATTCCAGAACCCACTGCTCTACTTGGTCCATCAGCTGCATATGATGGACAAGTTAACGACTGAGTTTAAGGTAGCGAGATGAGAAGCTACTTTGTTGGCAACCCCTTCAGCCACTGAACCTTAGAGGATATCTCCTAACTCTTTCAGGAGATCCCTCTGCAGTCTCGTAAAATGGGTGAGATAGTTCAGCAATTTGAGAGAGAAAGCCTCTGAAGAAAAAATGCACTTGGCGTACCTGTCCATAGTCCTGGACTCCCTGTTCGGGGGATGGACAGAAGATGATGTCTCCGAGAGTTCCTTCTTAGTGGCCACCACCATGACCATGGCATCAACTGGGGCTCCCTTCGTCAAAAAAGTTTTGTTGGGGGGGGTTGTAATAAATTATTTGGCCTCCTAGGAGTAGGCTCCATGGAATCTGGAGACTCCCATGCCTTTCGAGAAACCAGTTCAAGGAGCTCATCGAATGGCGGAAGCCCCCAAGAGGTGGAAGGGTGACACCCAAAGGCCTTTGGGTATACGGACTCCTCTGCCAAAGGGTTAGAGGACTTCCAGCCACCTCTCTGTTTTCACACTTCTAGGATGTCTCCAAAGGAGACACCATCCGGAGGTGACCATGGGGACCCTTCTGCCTCATCAAGGCCCATATCAGAAGTGATGGACTCTTCCTGGGAGTCTTAAGTGCTTCCTCTTGCATGTTTTCTTCCGAGGGAATTCCTCAGAAGGGTACACTGGGGAGGTTTTGGAAGAATGGGGGTACCCTGTGGGGCGTCCTGAGGCCTAGGGTCTCTGCGTCCTTGTGGGTGCGGAGGTAAAGAGGCAGGCACCGATGCTCTAGAGGCAGGAATATCCGAAGAAGACTGTGGACCTGTCTGTGGAGACAGCACCCTCCTCATGACCTCAAAGGCACCCTGTCCCTGATCCGAGGATATCCCTGGATCTGAAGAAGTCGAAGGACGCCCCGAAACCAAAGACGATGGACCCGAGGCTGAGATAGGAGCCAAACTCATCCAAGCCAGAGCCCCAAGAGGCAAAATCAGATCAGACCGACTGGCCTCCACTGACTCGACAGGAGAGTGCCAGCTCCTAGACTCCTCCAGCTCCAATGGAGCCGAGGATGTCCGAGCCGAGGTCGGATACATGGAACCCGAGGTGGGTCTTGGATCCGACACCTCCACTAGTATCAACTCCGGACCTTCCCACTCCGAAGCCAATGGTTGGATTGGAGGAGGACTGGGAGCAGAGGAAGTGGATGTCAGATCCGAAGCCTTGGAAGTTGGATCCAACAATAATATGGCCAGCGCCGGTGTCTGTAGCAGAGTCTGTACCACCCGATCCACATCATCATCTGAAAGACTTCTAGAAGTTCGGGTCGAGGGAGTTGGGAATTTAGCCTTCTGCAATATAGGAGATCTCAAAATAGGGGAGACCGGCTTCTAATCTCAAACTCCACTGGTACCGAACCAGAATTGTGTCAGGAGCCGGTGGAGCCGTGTCTGATCCAACAGATTTTGGATCCAAGAAGGATAGACGAGGAATCTTGTATGCTGGATCCAAGGACAAAAAAGAAGAAGGTCTTTTCACAGATTTTGAAGATTTCTCTGACTTGTCAGACTTCGCAGAAGGGGACTTGCCGGGCCTAGAAGGACTTGGACCTTCTTCCAGTGCCTTCGAGAAGGGTTTTTAAGTAGGCCTTTTAAGATCAGTTTATTTTTCCTCTTCAGGAGGGCTCTATGATTAAACGAGTGGCAAACGGAGCACAACTCCTGGAGATGGACCTCCCCCAGGCAATAAACACAAAGGGTGTGTTTATTGCTGAGGGGCATCTTTTTGCTGCACCTCTCACACTTCTTAAAGGCCATTGGTTTAGAATCCTTACCAGACATCTTAGGCAAACGAGAAAAACAACAGCAACAAGAAAACTCTAAGACAACAGTGATCAAACAAACAGTTTGTTTTTTTTTTTGGGGGGGGGGGGGTTCGACCCTCTAAATTAAATCGGTCGAGTTACTAAGGACACAGCAACACACAGAAAAAACAGTGACACTGTGCTCTGGTACAGTTCTCTAATTTAAACAAACTGCACCCTAAGACACCAACTACACTTAAAAACAAGCCAGAAAGGGAATAAACTAACAAACACAAGGCCTAGCAAAAAAACAATAGGCAAAAATCATAAATAGACCAAAGACGAAAACCTATATTACTAGTAGCAATACTAAACCCTACGAAAACTAAGGTTACCTAAAGATTAACAACTAAAAATTATTGAAAGAAGCTGTACTTAGCCAGAGCTAGCAGACGAACGCTTGATCTGTTAAGTGGCAAACGAGATCCGGGAATGGTTTCAGTGCATGCTGGGATAGGGAATTAGCCATGAGCTGGCAGAGGACCTAGAGCTTACAAATAAAGGCTGAGATGGATCCGAGAATCAGATCCAAACCGAACCTAGTAAGAATGAAGGCAAGATAGGACAACATCACATCTTGATTCTTATGCCAGGCAGAATTTTCCCTTCTTGTTCACTGCAGGTAACCGTGTCTTTAACTGATGGCTTGAACAAGGAAGAGCCATCAAATAGGGCATTACAAAGGATGTCTTGAAGGGCTCTGCAAAATTAGATAGCTGCATCCAAGCAAGTCTCCTAATGGCTACGTTTGCACTGGTGCTTGTGAAGCACCTTCTGCTACATGGAAGATAAGCCTCTTCAGTGCATTAGAAACAGCAGAGTGGTCAGTTGCAAGGAAGTCATTTTCAGTCCTCTACAGACATGGACTCTGAGACAGTATTTGGTAGTTCCTTTGTCAAATCTGTCTGTAACCGAGTGAATGTGCCAAATAGTTTACAGACCTCAACACGAACATAGCTGTGGAGTACACTTGCTTTCCAAATCTGTGCATCATCCTGGATTCCCTTTTTGGTGAATGGACAGAAGAGCTTTGCTCAGCTAGCTCCTTCTTAGTGTCTGCCGCCACCACTACAGCATCAACTGGGACTCCCTTGCTCCAGTGGGGTCTATCCACAGGAGGGACCAGAGATTTGTCTGGGTGCTTGGGGATTGATTAAACAGTGTCTGGTTTCTTCCAAGCTTTGCAGGAAACCAAATCAATAAGTTCATCCTCTGGGGGAGGGGGTCTCCCAAGACGTAGATGATCCACAACCAAAAGCCTCCAGAAACATTGATTCTTCAGGAGAAGGAGATTGGGAAGACAAACAACCCTTATGTTTGAGGATTGTCAGAATATCTCCAAAGGAGATGTCATCGGGTTGCGATCTGGAGGGATCCCTCTCCCTCATCAAAATTAATGTCTTCAGTGAGAAACTCCATGGGCGAGTCTATGTGCCTCCTCTTACATGTCTTCTTCCAAGGGACTTCCTCTGTGGGGAGTTCAGGAGAGGTATCAGAAAGGGTGGGGGGATTCCTCTAGGGGGAACTGTCTGGAGACTTCCTGGAACTGGCTGTCCCTGTGGAACAGGTCTGATGGGCTCAGAGCTTGGAAACAAAAACGGGAGATGGGAGGGATACGAGATAAGACATGATGGTTCTCTGTGCAGAGGGAAAGCACTTTCTACCACCTTAAATACTGATGGACCAATGGAAACCTCTCCCCCTTCCTCCCTGGAGCCAAAACCTCAGAGGAAGAAAGGTCAGGGACACCCCCGGGGTCCAAAGCTCATGGGGAGAATCAGATCTGAACTCTTCAGGGCCAAGGTTCCAAGAGGAAGGGATGGCTCCAATAACATTGGAGCCGGACCCAACTTCTCAGACCCAGCGCAGACCTCTTGGATCTGAAATCTGCTCTGATCGGAGGGTATCTGGGCAGAACCAGTCAGGGACATTGTCCGAGTCGAAGAGGGTACTTTCCTTGGATAAGATGCCAAACCTCTTAGGGATCTTGTATCCTGGGTCTCCGAAGCAACGGGTCAAATCGGAGAAGGAGAAAGAATGGACTTAGCAGGGGTACTCACATATCCATGAGTGGACAGAGCTGGCAGGACCCCCATTTAGATCTCAGCCTGGAGAAATTTCCACATCATCCTATCCAAATCCACCTCTGTCAAACTCCTTGAAGACCTGCAAGATGCTGTGGATGAAGGTCTAGAATGTTTCTTCAGAGTCTGAAAAAGTTGACTGGGTATGGACGGAGAAACGGGCTTCAGAGCATACTCTGGAGTACAACTTCTGCATGCTGAACTGGTTGTCAGATCTGATACCTTAGGATCCAAGAAAGAAGTAGAAGGTAAAGGGGAAACAACAACAGGAGCTGACCCTTTAGGTTATGATAAAACTTTGGATCCAAAGGTGGCCGCAAAGGTTTTGGATCCAAGGAAGTCAGATCTGAAATCTTTTCTATCTCCAAAGAAGCCCTTGGGGATTCCTGAGGAGATCTTTTCCTTGAGTCCGAGGAAACTTGTTTAGGTGTTTTGCAGGGGGTTTGAGCCCCAGAAGAAGCAGGTAGCAAGCCTTTTAAAATGAATTTATTGTGCCTGTCTGACATAGCCCATGGATTAAAGGTGCGCAGATTGGGCAAAAAAGAGTCAAGATGTTCAGCTCCCAAGCAAGAGATGCACTTGTTGTGGGCATTCGAGTTTGGGATCTTATGCCCACAAGAAGAACACTTTTTGAATAGGTTTTTCTGACATATCCACAAGAAAAGGAAAAGCAACGTAAACTAAGTAAATTTTAACAGTAAACAGAGTATTGTTCAAAAACAATGTTGTTTTTATTTTTGTAGAGAGAAACAGAGATATAATAATGAAAAACTTATTACAGCGCTCAGGAAATGGCAATCTTCATCTTACTACGATGGCGGCCAACGACATCAGAGGAGCTGAGGAGAGAACAGAGCATTATGGGTAGATGAAGGAGCTGAAGAATTGGATCCGATGTCTTCTGTATGTGGCCGAGTCAGATTCAGTTCCATTTGTGAAGAAGAATGAAAAGGGACAACATCATCTTTTAAACTACCAAGGAAAAAAAGTGCGCTCTCATTAAAAAGTACAATACAGTCTCATGACAGTCTATTAAAACACAAACTCATAGCTTAAAAATAACTTTCCTGAACAGGAAAGTATTAATAAATAACTTTTAAAATGGAAGTTTTCCCCAAAGGGAACTTATCTGTCCATCCGAGGAAGAGATGTCAATCCTCAAAAGCCTCACAGAGGAGTAGTTTTTGGCAACAGGAAAGCTCTGAAGGGATTAGCACCCAAACCTGTCTTTTTAGTCAACTCAAGGATAGTCAAGGATTGTTTGGGTGCATGAAAGGTGCCCTGAAGCTTTGTGAGGTGGCCAACTGTTATATCCTATGCAAGATATAGCCCATATAGCTAAGGCTCCTGCACCAGTGATCAGTATGATGAACATCTTGTAAAGCACTACAAGTCATTCTGGTGGTAGAGGTTAAGAAGATGAAAGAAAAAAAGAGCCAGGGAATAAATATAGATGAGCAGAATCTTATCAGAAATATAGAGAAGATTCTGGATTTATTGGACAATAAAATGGAAGCTTTATAAGGCTAGTGTTAAGGACTGTTTTTTTCAGGGAATACCTTAGATATCAACATATGATAGCTAGCAAATAAAGACAGGGGACAATTAAGCAGTTCACAGACTACTTACTATCTTCAGAAACATAGGGAAAAAGATTAAACCTAGTTGATATCTTAAAGAGAGTTTAGAACATATTTTGTCTCCTTACGTATGACTCAGGAAAATCATCTGCTATGGGATCTGGAAATGGATAGGTTTTTAAATAGGCTGACTTTCCCTAGGCTGAGTCAGGAAAGTACAGTTGTGTACACTTACCATAAATGTAGATGTTCAAGTGTATTCACTGCTGCAGTCATCACATTTGGGTTATCTGCTTGCAGTAGCCCTCAGTCGGCCTGATTATCAAAGTCTTGGGTCCTGCGTCCGTTGCTGTCTCATCTTCCATGACGTCAGGTAGTCAGGGGTATAAAGCATGCAGCCGACACCATTTTTTCTTGTCCCAGATGCCAGGTGCCCCCCTTAATGGGAAGCAATTTTATACACACACACATATATATATATATATATATATATATATATATATATATATATACGCACACACACAAGGTTATACCTCCAACAAAAAAGCAAATACACCAGAAAGCTTTTAAGTATAGTAAAGGAGAATAGAGGTATAGCCAAAGGAAGTCAGGGGGCTGGAGGGAGGGTAACCAGGATTGCAACAATAAATACACTCGAACATCTACATTTATGGTAAATGTACACAACTGTGCTATGTTCTTTGTGTTTCACTGTTGCAGTCATCACATTTGGGTAGATTCCCAAAGCTTAGGATGGGAGGAGGAATTTAGATAGCATTAGGACCAACTATAAGGCCCTGCAAGACTGCAGTGGCAAAGCCAGCTCTGGATTTAGAGAAAATTGGCAAATGGTAATGCTTGGTAAAAGTATGTACAAAACTCCAGGTAGCAGCTTCTAGGATGTCTCTGGTAGGGACACCTCTGAGAAAGGCTGTAGAGGTCGATGCAGCCCTGATTGAATGGGGTCTAATCCCTTGTGGGATAGGTTTTCCATGGTGCTTATAGCAGAAATGAATGCAATGGCCTATCCATTTAGAAATGGTTTGTTTTGAAATAATCTTCCCCTCTGCCCCTGCAGCAAATGCCACCAGCACTTGTTCAGATTTCCTTTGAGGTTTAGTCCTGTCCAAGTAATATCTAAGTTGTCTGTGCACATCTAAGGAATGCAGTATCCATTCCCCTTTGTTATGTGGATTAGAAAAGAAGGTTGGCAAATGAATGGACTGATTAACAGCCATACTGGATACCACCTTGGGCATGAAAGAGGGGTTGGTCCTGAGGGACACCCTGTCCGCATGAAAGATGATGAAAGGCTCCACTGCCATAAGGGCCTGTAATTCAGATACCCTTCTTGCTGAAATGATTGCTAAAAGGAAAGCCGTTTTCCAAGAAAGGAATTTTAACTCTGCAGTTGCAGCTGGGTCAAAAAGGGGAAGAGTGAGTTTTTCCAATACAAAATTAAGGTCTCAGGCTGGAGTTGGGGCTCTCCTGGGTGGTCTTAAGTTTTGGGCCCCTCTGAGGAACTGCTTGAGCAGTGGATGAGAAAAGAGGGGTGGTTCTGTGTTGTAATGAGCTGAAATGGCTGAGGCGTGAATTATGATGGAGGAAAAGGAAAGGCCCTTGTGAAGCATCTCAGTTAAGTATTGAAGAATCTGAGGTACATTGGGCACTGTTGTGACCATCCCTTGAGTTTGGTTCCAGGCACAGAATTTTTCCATTTTTCAGCATAAGATTTTCTAGTACTAGGCCTCCTTGCCTCCAAAATGACATCCAACACTTGTTTACTGAGGGATGGTATTAGAGAGAGGTAATTAGCCAGGCTGCCAGGTTCAGGGTTTGAAGCTGGGGGTGCAGAATCAGGCTCTCCTGCTGAGACAGTAGGGTAGGGGTCTGAGGTAGGTGCCATGAGACCAGCTGTGACACACTGCGTAAGAGGGGGTACCAGTGTTGGCGTGGCCAGTCTGCTGCAATCAGTATCATCCTTGGTTTGTCCTGTTTGATCTTTAGTAGCACTTTGGAGAGGAGAGGCAGAGGAGGAAAGGCATAAACTGATAGATTTTTCCAGCTGAAGGACAGAGCATCCAGTTTCCAAGCTTGTTTGTGGGGAGTCCTTGTGCAGAATTTGTCCAATTGGTAGTTCTGGGGGGAGGCAAACAGGTCTATATCCGGGATTCCCCATTTGTTGATCAACATGTTGAAAATCTTTGGTTCCAGTTTTCACTCGTGTGGGTCCATGAGATTTCTGCTTAGTTCGTCTGCCAGTGTATTTAGTTTTCCTGGCAGGAATTGAGCCTGTAGATGCACTTGGTGGCTCAAGGCTGTGTTCCACAGAGCCACGGCTAGTCTGCAGAGGGGGTAAGAATGGGTACCCACCTGCTTGTTTATGTACCACATAACAGTGGTGTTGTCGGTCTTTACCATTAATTGTCCTGGAAGAATGTGGTCCTTGAAGGCTGTCAGAGCATTCTGTACAGCTAACATTTCTTTTTGACTGATATGCAGGTGCATTTGACTTGGGTTCCATTTGCCCTGAATGCACTTCCCTGCCAGGTGAGCCCCCCATGCATAGTCTGATGCATCTGTTGTTAGGGTTTGGGCGGCAGGGGGTAGAGTGAATGGTAGTCCCTTGTTTTGGTGGCAGGCCTCTGCCCACCAAAGGAATTCTAACCATAGGCACGGTATGATAGGAATCATTGCTTCTAGATCCTGAGAAGCTTGACACCATAGGCTTTTTAGATACCATTGTAGTTTCCTCATATGCAGTCTTGCATATGGAATTAGTAGAATGCACGAGGCCATGAACCTCAAGGCTTGCAGTATTTGCCTTGCAGATAGCAGGATTTTTGTGGCCACTAGTTTGAAGTACGTTGTCAAATGGATTTGTTTCTCTGGTGTGAGGAAAGCCATCTGGGAAGTTGTGTTCAAGCTTGCTCCCAGGAATATAATTTGTTGACAGGGTACCAGATGTGATTTGTTTTCGTTTATGGTGTATCCCTGACAAGTTAACACCTTTTGTACAAATGTCAGATGATTCAGAAGTATGTCCTGGCTTTCTGCGGTCCTGATTTAAGAGAGCATCCAGCAATTTAGTTTTAACATGATCTGGCAAAGATTGCTCCTTAAGCCAAGCATGCCTTCTAAGTACAGACCCGGTGACAGCAGTTCTGCAAGATGCCTCTAGTGAATCAAAACCAAATTGCAAAGTATGTTTTCCAACCTGTTCAGCAGAATGCATTAAATCCTGTAAATCCTTATTTTCAGCACAATCAGGAATCAACATAATTTTCTGTTTAAGCAATACAATAATATGCTGCTGATATTTTAATATATGAAACTGACAATTTAAGGCCCTGATGGCCAAGGTTGCAGAGGTGTATACCTTCTTACCCCATCTATCCAGGGCCCTGGAATCTCTATCAGAGGGGGTAGGAGTTTTGGCAGTAGTAGCCTTAATGCCCTCGGCTCCCTGTGAAATGGTCTCTGGGTCCACAGTAGAATTTTTAAAAAGGAACTTATGGGAATCCGGAACCCTGTAATATCTATCAAGTTTTCTGGGAGCAGGAGGTAAAGAGTCAGGGGCCAAACTAGATTCCGAAAAAGCATTGTCAACAATGTCCAGCACAGGAGGGATAGCTAAAGGCCTGTGCTGGGGCAGGAGTAAGAAATCTCTAAGCCTCTTTTTAGAATCAGAGTACTCCTGGCTTTCCTAGTGAAAATGTTCCCTAAGAGTATGCAAGGTTTCCCCAAAAGAAAAATCACCTGAAGGTGACGCAGAGGGAATAGAGTCCTCTGCATCAGAATCTTCATAGGTAGATAAGTGTAAATCCTGGTCATCAGAGGAAACAGAAATTTCAGAATCCTGGTCAGAAGTATCATAAGCAAATTCAGTCCTAGGTCTCTTAGAGGGGGAAAGTTGGCTTCCCCTGATTAAAGTAATAAGGTCTACAGCCATTCTGATCCTTTGGTTTTTAGGCATAGAGGCCTGAACATGCGGTCTGGGCATCAGTTTCCTAGGCATGGTTCGAGTTTTAGGCCTAGAAGAAGAAGAAGATGATCAGTTTAATATGCAAGTCAGTAGGCCTGAATACACCCTCAGAAGCTGGTGCCTGCACAGTGGCTCCGGACCCATCCAAGGTAGAGACATCCGCAGGTTCCACAGTTGAAGCATCTCGCGGCATGTTGGACTCCGAATGGGTCTCAACAGAGGCCTGCGAATCTGAAGTAGTGGGTATCAGGGGCTGCAAAAACACCTCACTGAGTACCGGCGAACTGGTGTCTAGCTTAGGAGAAGCGTCGTCGGCAGCTTTGGACCTAGGCAGCCTGTCTGTCTGTCTTTATCTTTGCATTTTTTCAGAATGTCGGTAGTCGGGTGGCTTACCGAAGACATATCTGGATAACTGAACCGAGCACCAAAAATAAGGTCTTCAGCCATTCTGTTCCTTTAGTTTTTAGGCATAAAGGCCTGACCATGCGGTCTGGGCATTGGTTTCCTAGGCATGGTTCGAGTTTTCGGCCTAGAAGAAGATGACATCGGTTTAATATGCAAGTCAGTAGGCCTGAATACACCCTCAGAAGCTGGTGCCTGCACAGCGGCTCCGGACCCATCCAAGGTAGAGACATCCACAGGTTCCACAGTTGAAACATCTCGCGGCATACTGGACTCCAAATGGGTCTCAATAGAGGCCTGCGAATTTGAAGTAGTGGGTATCAGGGGCTGCAAAAACACCTCACTGAGTACCGGCGAACTGGCGACTAGCTTAGGAGAAGCGTCGTCGGCAGCTTTGGACCTAGGCAGCCTGTTTCTGTCTTTATCTTTGCGTTTTTTCGGAATGTCGGTAGTCGGGTGGCTTACCGAAGACATATCTGGATAATTGAACTGAGTACCAAAATATTTAGCATCAAAAATGTACTGACGACAAATAGTTTGCGGTTTAAATAAGGCACAAAACCAACAGCAAGGTACGTCGTGGTCAGGGCCTAGGCAAGGAATACAGTATGAACGAAAATCTTTATGAGGTATTTGCTTTCCACAAGAAATGCAATTATTGACTTTTACTGACATCGGTTTAGAGCAAGAAAAAGTTTCCCCAAAGGAGTACTTAGCATTAGTTGAAGACTTTGGTTCTGAAACTCGAGAACGAAAATTTCTAGAGTCGGCCGACTGGCACTTGCAAACTGCTTCTGCTTCGGGCACCGCACGGCAAGAAAGACTGGTGTAATGGCGTCGACTGCATGCTTTATACCCCTGACTACCTGATGTCATGGAAGATGAGACAGCAACCGACGCAGGACACAAGACTTTGATAATCAGGCCGACTGAGGGCTAATGCAAGCAGATAACCAAAGTGTGATGACTGCAACAATGAAACATGAAGAACATCAAGCAAATGGGTTAATGAAGCCCATACCTGTAGATGAGATAAGAGGAGTGGTGAATAAACAGCAAAATTGTAGTTGAGGGCCTCACCAGATGCGCAGTAGCAAGCCCCGCCCAAAACCCACCCCCAAAATGTCATTCATGAATATGCATTTCCTCCGAATGTACAACCGAAGAAAAAGTGCACTTGACCTTGTAATATGACATTAAATATAACAGTAAACTGTTTACCAACATCTGTAATTGACAAGTTTTATTGCACTAATAATATATACTAATAATCAGCAAAGAAACGAAACCGTCGAAACACATGTCGTCAGGCTTTTTACCGTGTAGCATTATAGTTCTCTTTGTCAGAGTCGGAATGCGATGGTTCACTGTCCCAATTAAAGTCCAAACGGACCCCCCCCCCTTTTTTTTTTTGGTGCAGGTGTCATAGCCGACAATTCCTCAGTATCATTGACAGGACCTTTTACTAAGAACAGCTTTCCTGAGCGATACTGTATTAACCGTTTGTGTACATTTAATATTTTCATATCATGTATGCACGAGCAAATTAAATATGCAGACCGGGTTGTCACTCAATTTGCAACATGCCCACTTCTGCGCAAAACTAACTGGTGAGGCCCTCAACTACAATATCGCCGAATAAACTAGTAAAAGTAAAGACCCTGGGATAGATGATCTATCCACAGAGCTATGAAAACAAGCTGGGGAAAAACTACATGATTCTCTATCCCTGCTATATAATGAAATTTTGGAGACATGTCAGGTACCTGACTCCTGGAAACATGCAGCTGTGGTAATACAAGGAAGGTAGAAAAAGATTTATCTACCATTATATAGACCAGTATCAATTTTAAACCATCATTATAAGATTGTTATGGTATAAATGACCACTAGATTAGGGAAAGTGATCCCTCAACTAATAAACTTAGCTCAGATGGTGTTTGTAATGGGTAAACTTTTGACAACATAATGAGAGCCCTCTTAATTGTAGAGCACACTAACTAACAGAGCAGAAAGGAAACTTCAGTAAGTCTGAATGACAAAAAGGCATTCAGCTGGGTAAAGTATAAATATTTAAAGAAAATTTTGGAAACATTTGGTTTGGGAGCTGAATTTGTAAACTTAATATTTCCAGTACATAATAATTCAAACTCCAGGATTAAAACACAATCAGGGTTATCTCGGCCCTGCGTAATCAAGATGGGTACAAGACTTGGTGCCTTATATTTCCTATTCTTTTTGCTCTGTACTTTGAAACATTGACAGAAGTCATAATGTGCTCAGAGATAATTCACTATGCAAAAAGAGTATTCAAGCATAGGCTACCTGCTTATACAGGTGATGTTTTGGTATTTCTAGAGGATCTGCGATTTGGATAACTTATTTGAAATTTTACACATCTTTGGAAGATTCTCAGGCTAAAAGTTAAATGTCAGGAAAAAACAAAGACTGTAATGGTAATTGATGTGCCTACCCTTATATTGAATGCCAGCGACTCTGACTTTATGGGATTCTGGAAAGATAGATTAAAATATTAGGGTGTGGGTATCTCCTACCTTGGAATTTTTGGCTCTTAGGACTTAAAACCAAGACCTTGATAGAATGAAGCTAGATCTAAAAAAACAGAAAATGTTACAGTTACATTTAGACTACAAGTCTCAAGCAGTTGCTTTCTTTGTGCTACTTCTATGGCAATATACTTTCCAAGCTTTTCCATTGTGGCCCCTATTAAAATTCTTAAAAGCTGTTAGAAACTGGATGATTGGTTTCAGCCTAGAATGTGCTGGAAGAAATTAGTAATGACAAAAGAATTGGGATGGAATGGGGTTTCTGGAACCATTACAATAATTTGAGACAACACAGATTAGGATTTTTTACAGCTGCAAATATTAAGTTATGAAACTAAGTGGAAAATACTGACCCTAAGTTTAGTAAGGTACATCAGAAGCGAGTTATATTAGGTGAATGAGGAGGATAGTAGAATGAATGCTGTAGTAATATAGAGCCTTTTAAAACTATTTTTAATACTGTAAGAGGTTCTCTAAGAAATTAATCATGAGTCCTTGGAAAAACTACCCTTCTGCCAGTAGGTGTTCTAAGTCACTCGGGTCAAATACTGGGACCAGTTAAGGAAAGAAACCAATTGGGCCAACTGGTACTCTGTGATAGGGGATTATAACTTGAGAGAAGTGTTAAACTTGGAATATAAGTGATTTCTAGCAGTTGCCAATAAAAACTAAAGTTACGTACTTACCATAACAATAAATCCATTGTCTGACTTTCATCCGGTTCAACCACGGAGTTGTCAAGTCTGATCAGATCCAACCTCAGTACAAACTCTGAAGCTTCTCAGTTCCAGGGTTCTGTCTCTTCCCCTACCCAAAATTCCCTCCATTCCACCTTAGTACCTCAGATCAAGTTTGCCCCAGTAAAATTAATCATAATAATTACATTCAAGATTAAGTCTAGCATACAGGTAAAAATAAGGTTTGGAAAACAGTCAATTAGAACTGTTCACAGATGGAGTGTGAAGGAAACTACCCAATCACCAGAAGCATGTTTGTATCAAGCTGGAAAAGGACAGAAGGAAGGGAGATTGAACCATATGAAAATCAGACAACCTGAATCTATCATTATAGTAAGTACATAACTTTTGTATCCAATGTTGTCTGTTTTCATCCGATTCAACCATGAGACAGATTTCCAAGTTGTTATATCTGGGTGGTATCAAAGAAGGATGCTCATGAAAATGGTGGAACCAAAGGAAGAGAGTCAGCTGGATTGTGCATCCACGAGTTACAAAAATGTAAACGGCTGACCAAGCTGCTGTAGCACACAAATATCATCAACAGGCAGTCTACTAGAAAAGGCTGTTGACATGGTCAATGCCCTTGCAGAGTAAACCTTAGGTTTAGATTGTAGAGACAAGCCCTTTTTATTGTACACAAAAGAAACGCAGTCTGATAATAATCTGGAAAGAGTAACCTTAGCCACTGCTTTTCCTAATTTAGGTTTTGAGAAAGCAATAAAATACTGATCAGACTTTCTGTTGTCCTTGGTACTATGAAGATAGAACCTAAGCTAACAATGAATGTCTAGCATATGCAAAATGTATTCACCTTTATTTGAGAATCTGAGGGAAAAGACTAGATTTACTGACTGATTTAGATTAGTTTTGGATGCTACTTTAGGACGGAAGGAAGGATGAGTTAGCTCTCAATGAAACTCTTACTTTATGGAATACCAGATAGGGAGGCTTGCAGGAAAGTGCTTGCAGTTCTGAAATCCATCTGGCTGATGTAACAGCCACCAGAAAAGTTGTTTTCCAAGACAGGAGCTTAAAATCAACTGATGCTGCTGGTTCAAATAGGGTTGAGTTAATGCCTGTAGCACAACAGCAACATCCCAGATGTGTATTGGAATTCTGATAGTTGATCATAGGAGAAAAGTTCCTTTCAAAAAGGCTTTACAAACTCTTAAGGAAGCTATACAATTGCCATTCTGCCCTATATAGACAATTGAAATATCAGCCATTTGAACTTTGGTAGTAGAATAACTGGAACCACTGTGGAAAAGTTCAGACAATAATTCTAGTCTGGAAGGAATAGGAACAGAGAAGGGGTCAAAACCTTTTTGACATAGCCTGCAAATAACTACGATTATCAGTTTTGGAAAAGTGAGACAGAAAGGAAGAGCTGAAAGGATATAATTACTCCTGCTTTACAGTCATGAAACAGAATGGTTGTCAGAGTCACCTACCTATATATAAAATAGTTTTGGTTGTATGTTAGTTTTTTTCATCTTGAATTGTTTATTTTTTTTTTTTTAGGAATTAACTGTAGTTTTTTATTCAATCATGTATAATCTGTTGTTCAATTTGAATGGTACATATGTTCTACTGGAGGAAAGAAACCAAGCTGACAGAGCCGAAGCACCGGGGAAACAGCTTGGATAATTGGCTTAAATTCTGGTGTCATTCAAAGGGGATCCAATGTCTGTCTGCCTGGGATGACATGCTGGACAAGCCACGCTGCTTATGAGGACGGCTTGCACCTGTCACCCCTGGGCTTCCGGATATTGGCAAAGGCTCTTGCCACCCCCATAGTGCCTTTTTTAGGCAAGGCTCAAATTCTAAACCTACCACCCTAGAACACCAAAAAGGAAAAAAACTAAGGGTAATGCTGCTCAATGCCAGAAGTCTCACTCTCAAGATGCACGCACTCGAGGCCCTTCTCAATATGGAGAACATCGATGTCTGTGCTGTGACAGAAACCTGGTTCAAGGCTCCTGAGAGCACCCCAGCACTAACAGGTTTCACCTCATATCATGCGTTCGGCCCCAAAATCCGGACAACACCAAGAAAGGAGGGGGGGGTGTCCATATTCATAAAGGACACCCACACCTCAAGGTTGGTGGCAACGCACGATGCATCGGAGACCATCCAGGTGCAATTAACCATAGGCAAGACTGCTCTGCAATTTGTAGCATGTTACAGGCCACCCTCTCAAACTCAGGAACCTCACATGGCCTTCCTGAAAACATTGGAGGGATAAATGTATCTCCAAACACCATCATACTAGGTGACTTCAACTACCCTAATATAGACTGGGAACACTACTCAAGCCCGAACACTCTAACCCAAAGATTCCTGGAGTTCATAAACTCAAATGCCATGGAACAACTAGTCACCATCCCCACAAGAGGAGAGAACATACTTGATCTCATCATCACGAACATGGGATCAAAATGTTCAACACCGGAAGTATACCCCTCACTGGTGAGATCAGATCATAAACTAATCTCGCTGGAGGTCCTCATCCTGCCCCACCTGAAACAAAAAAGACCACAGTGAAAAACTTCTCAAAAGCCGATTTCACACTTCTAAAAACTAGTGTGGTCTCCTTTAAGGCCCCTGAGCCAGTGGTAAACATTACTCAAACCGCTGAATCACTTACAAATGCCTTCTACCAGCACCTACAGGACTGCATGGATCAGGCAATCCCAAACAAAACTAAGACTCTCTGTATCAAAGGCAAGCGTCCAGTCTGGTGGACCCCAGCCATAAACAAGCTCTACAACAAAAGGAGGAAGCTACTACAAGATAGAGCAAAATCCTTGAAAGGTAAGACACCTTTGATCATTATAAGTAAAAAACTAAGAGCTCTCATAAAATCATCCAAGGCAACTGTGGTCCCACTTCATAACGGCGGTGCCTCCACAGACCCTGGAAATTACCGCCCCATTAGCTTGACAAGCCTTATCTGCAAAGCCATGGAGAGGATCATAATGGAACTCATAAATAAAGACATAGGGAACTTACAGACTTTGGATCCAACCCAGTTTGGCTTTGTCAAAGGCAGATCCTGCCTCTTAAACTTGGTTGACTTTTTCGAGACAGTCACCAAGGTCATTGATGAGGTAAAGGCAGTCCATACAGCCTACCTCGACCTGGCAAAGGCCTTCGACACAATACCCCACTCAGGTATCATCGAAAAACTCATCAGCTTGAATGTAAACCCATACATCACAAGATGGGTTGCAAACTGGCTAAGTGACAGAACCCACAGGGTCAGAGTTGCTGGAGCCATGTCAGACTTTTGAGTCCTTTGGGCTCAGTCCTGGGTCCACTCTTGTTCGGCATCTACTTTTCTGAAGTACAAGCAAACACAGGAGGGTTATGGCTGACAAAGTTTGCAGATGACTGCAAACTGTGCGCCATAGTCGAAAACACATCTGACACAGACATCCTCCAGAAGGGCCTCACAGAAACGGATAACTGGTGCCAGAGCCATGGCCTGAAGTTAAACGCCAAAAAATGCATAGTCATACCCTTCGGGAAAAACAAGGTTACCCCTAGCTACCATATAGGTGGCAATCCACTGAGCACAGAAAAAGTCATCAGGGATCTGGGGACCCAAGTTGACAGTAGCCTTCCATTTGACACTCATGTTGCTAAAGTAGTTAGGAAAACCTTCTATATCGCCCACCTGATCATGAAGGGATTCACATCTAGATCAAGGGAGGTCATCGTCCCCCTGTACTCATCACTCATTAGACCTATGATTGAGTACAATGCCCCGTTCGGAATGTATCTGACCAGACACCTGCTGCAGCTTGAAAGGCCCCAAAAGTTCCTCACCAAAAGGATAAAGAGTCTCAAAAATATGTCTTATGCTGCCCGACTGAAAAAACTCCAGCTCTATTCAGTCTCATACCGCTTGCTCAGAGGTGACCTGTGCCTGACATATAAGGCCATGTCAAACCCAGATTTGATGAATATGCTTCACCTCAAAAAATCTAGATCCCTCAGAACCACAAGGGCGGGAGACTTAAACCTTGACAAGGTTATAAATAGAACGTGCTGGAGGGACAGATTCATCACCCAGAGACTCCCTATGCTGTGGAACAAAATCCCAGTACATGTGAGGCAGAGCACCTCGCTGGCCTTGTTCAAGAGGAATCTTGACCAATGGATGGGAGATCGCAGATATACCCCAGGGATTACTTCAGTGTCACTGCTTGACAGAGGCACAGAAAAATGATAGGCATAGTTTTTATTCAAACTAAAGGGGTGGCGAAAGCCACATAACTATGGGCTAGGCTTATAAATGCCCTTGGGCAGATAGCCTAGTATGAACCTATGAACCTATGAGCTGAGGGGATGAGGCTTAATTTCATCTGTGCCAGTAAAAAATGACCCCATTAGTTGTTCCAAATCAAAAGCTTTTAGGCTGCTGACCAAGTTGATGAAGCCACCAAAGGGGCTTTTGAAGTCTATCTGTTAGGCAGGGACTGCGCTGATCGGATCTGAACTGGAGAAGCCAGGAATTGAGATGGAGAAGGGGAGGATTAAAGCAAGAATTCTAGTGGACTAGACAGAGAGAAAAGTCCTAGCTCCTCCCGAAGCAGCCCCCTTAGACACAATGAGGCTCAGGAAGCTTAAAGTCAGAAAAGTAGCCTTCCCCAAAATCAGCACCGAAGCTGACTGGCTCTAAGATGTCATTGCTGTCAGTGCTGACAGCAGAACCAAAGTTGCCAGGGGATCTGAGGGTCTTGGGACCTTCAGAACCAGCTGACCAGATGGAGCAGCAAAAGTAGGAGTCAGGGTAGATCATTTACTGTCCCCTTTAGAAGATTTGGAGTTCTTGGATCCATGTCTATGAGCCCTGGCAGACTTGTCTCCCTTGCTGGAAGAAGAAGAAGAATCAGAGAGGAGGCCCTTCTACACTAATTTTTCTTTCCTCTCATTAATGGCCTGACAGCCAAAGCCCTCACAAATGGAGCAAGACGACTCCAGATGGACAGCCCCCAGGCAGTAAGCACATCTATCATGGGTATCCTGCAAAGATAGCTTATGACGACACTCCATGCACTTTTTAAACTCCTCCTAGGATTCATGACAAAAATTTACGCACACAACAAGCAATCGATTCCTATAATATGGATAACAGTGCACTAAATTCTCCTATTAACTACAGAAAAAATATTAATAGTAACCTACAAGGAAAACACTACACTCAAAAACTATAAATGGCCCGCATACTATGCTAATCTAAAGCCTACACTACCTAACCTAACCTAAAAACTACCTATAACCTATATCTAAGCACTGTCTAAAACAGGGCAGAGGACAAAAGGGAGCAAAGGCACACTACAAAATCAACAAAAAAGGATACACTCTAGCAAAGCAATGATTGTGCTGCTGTCTAGGAATGGAAGCAAACTAGATCTGGGGAACTACTAGTTCAGTGAGGCATTATGGGTAGAGAAGGCAGAGATCAGTGTGCTGAAGTCTCTGAAATATGGCCGGTCTCAGATCCAATAACCCATAGGTTGAATCCAGACAGAAAAGATGGATCTATATTATAAATCCGAAAGATGAAGTCAGCGAATCTGAGTTCATCGACACATAAAGGTCGATGACTGCAAAGAACGAACATAGTAAATGCCGAAAGAGAGAAAGCCGAACATCATACCAGAAGCAACAGCGCCATACAGGTAAGATAAACTCAACCCAAAAAATCTAACTAAAAACACTTTTAAAATGTTTTTGCAGGAGGGCAAGCCCCCCTGCACCTCCCACACCCCCCATACTTATATATACCAACTCCAAGACTGCACTACAGTAGGAAAAAGGATTTCCTTCTTCATCCCCACGATCACCCTGCTGGCCGAGGAAATCTGTTCAGCGTTCTCCCTTTCGGCATTTACGGTGTTCACTCATTTCGTACATCGACCTTTATGTATCGATGTACAAAGATTCGCTGAAGTCGTCTTTCGGGTTTCTGATATAGACCAGAAAAGATAACATTATTTGATCCAGAGCTTATCTAAACAATCCTGTCTTGGTTTGTGATTGATCGGACAGTTTCCCAGTAAGAGAAGTTTTATTTGAATTTATATATTTTTTTACCAGTGTTTTCCACTGTTTGTAGAATGAAAGGGATAGCTTGTAGACAAAAAGATTTACTTTGATTTATATTTTATTTTACCTTTAATGTTCACTGTTGTTAGCAAGGGATATGTTTTAAACAGGCAAACTCTAGTCCCCGGTGCCTAGTCACCTATAAATTCACATAGACTGCAGACATGACAATCCAGAGCTTATCTGAAAATCCTGTCTTGGTTTGTGATTTATTGATCTTTACTGCTAAAAAGCCGTGTGACTGAGAGCAATAGTGAGCAAAAGCTACTTGGCACATTTGCACGCAAAGTAAAGGAATTCCAGCTTTTCAGTGACTTTCACAATTTGTACTTTCACAGCAACAACTTTACTGTATGCAATTTAATGTTGTGTCTTTCGGCTTTTTCCAGCTAGGGGTCGCCACAGCAGAACTTCGGTCCGCTAATGATTGGCAGTAGATTTTTACCTGCAATTTAATATTTAATTATATATTGTTTGTGCATTTTTTCTCACAGATGTTGATTTAAACTCTCTCTGAATTCTGTGGCAAATGATTTTGACAGATCTTTTTTATTTTCAGAATTTTTTATTAATTTTCAGCTAAATATAGATTCCTTAAATGAATATGCCAGGGGTTCCCAAAGTGTGCGCTGCGGCACCCTGGGGAGCCACAGCTTCCTCACAGGGGCGCCGCGAACTAATAAGCTTTGCTACAAAATAAACCGTGAACAGTTTGCGGTTTATTTTGCAGCTAAGTTTATTAGTTCACGGCAAACTAAGTCTCGACCTACACTGTAGCTTTTTAGCAGAACTGGCATCAAGTACAGCAGCGGTCCCCAACCACCGGGCCGCGGACCAGTACCGGCCCGTGGAGCACTTGGAACCGGGCCGTCAGGTAAGTGAATGCCTGCATGAGTGTGCGTGTGTCTGGTGTCTGTTTGCATGTGTGAATGAATGCATGCATGAAAGCAAAACAGTCTGTGTGTGTGAGAGAGATCGGGAGAGTGAGAGCAATGTGTGAGTAAATGCAGGAATGAATGAAGAAGTGTGTGTGTGTGTGTGTGTGTGTGTGTGTGTGTGTGTGTGTGTGTGTGTGTGTGTGTGTGATTGGGAGAGTAAGAGTGATGTGTGAGTGAATGCAGGTATGAATGAGGGAGTGACTATGACTGTGTGAGAGATCGGAAAAGAGTGAGAGTGATGTGTGTGAGTGAATGCATACATGAATGCAAAAGAGACTGTGTGTGTGTGTGTGTGTGTGTGTGTGTGTGTGTGTGTGTGTGTGTGTCACGGGGGAGAGAGTGAAGAGTGAGAGTGATCCCTGGCAGCAGCAGCAGTGAGGTCTGTGTAAGTCTGGACCATACCACTGGACACATACCTCTCACCCTCTTAGATCAAAAAATCTGGACAAAGCCAAAAATAGTGGAGGTACAAAGGCACAACATAGGGACACTTTTAAGTACTGCTCTCACAAATGTAGAAAGTTAATAGAAATGCAGGTTTTGCATTAGCATTAATTTTCTGAAGGGTATGAAGTATGAAACTCAACTGTCTGTCATTATTTTCTGACTTCAACCTCAATGATCTGCCAGTGATTTGCCAGAAAACAACAATTTTATGAGAAAAAGACCAAAAATCTGAGGCAAAAATCTGGACATTCTGCAAAAATCTATACAGTTGAGAGGTATGCTGGACAGAGCCAAATAATTAGGACAGATTTTAAATATTGTTCTTATAAACCTAAAGTTAATAAGGTTGCCATTAGGTTTGCTTACCTCTCAACCATAGTAGATCACTGTTATGCTGTTAAGCAGAATGTACACTTTTTTTGGTAATTGTCTTTTTATTGTACTTTTGAGCTTTTCTCCCCAGGTCTCCTAGTCCAGTCGGGCAGCTTCGTTAAACAAATATCAAATAAATAAATAAAATAAAATAAATAAATAAATAAATAAAATATGCACTTTATGCGTGCCGCGGGGGGGGGGGGGGCACCTTGGGAAAACCTGGATTCAGCAAGGGAGCCGAGAATCGAAGAGTTTGGAAACCACTGGCGTATGCCATTAATGATTTCCTAAAGCACAAGTATCTTGTACAATGGACTAAATGCTATGTATATTTAAAGTTAACACCTGATAAAACTGGTGATCTGTGTTCCTCATGTCAAAAGTTGGATGATTTGTTAACCATTATTAGTAGTAAATCTAGGCTTCCAGCTGACTATTGCACCTGTGTAATTGGTAGAGCTTAGAGAAAAAAAAAGTTATGTATTCACCATAACATTCCATCTGTGTTGTCTGCCTCAGTCTACATCAAACCTGTGGGTCTCAGTTCCAAGTCCAGAACCAACTCAGCCATCAGCAAGCTTAGGATTCCAAGCTAAAGCTTCTCCCATCCTACCCATACTGCATAGATCCTCTCAGATACCTCAGATCAATTTTGCTGCCAGTATTCTCAGAAGCAAGAAATAACATGCTTAAAACAAACAACAGAGCTTAAAAGAATGCTCAGGAGCTCAAAACAGGAACAAAGGTTCCCAGAATTATCCATCAGGTCCTATAGACATAAGGAAGGGGGAAGAAGGGAGGGAAGGTTGATGAAGACTGAAGCAGACAACACAGATGGAACATTATAGTGAGTACATGACTTCTTTATCTGATGTTGTCTGTTCAGTCTTCATCAAACCTGTGGGACAGAGTCCCCAGCTACATAGATCTGGGTGGCCTCATGGAAGGATATTCCAGAGCAATGCAGAACCAAAAGCAGCCCTATTCCTGGATATGATATCAAGTTTGTAATGCAAAATAAAGGTGTGAGAATTTGGGTCTATACTACGTCGCCGAAAAACCTTTCTAGCGAACATCACATCGCTGACACGTATTCAGTGTAATTCACTTCCGCGATTCACTGAATACTTACAAGAAAAAGACGTAGTTGGCCAACTACACAATTTTGTCCTCTTCTCCACTGCAGTGCTATCTCAGAGTTGGTATATTTAGTTAGGATGTGTGGGGAGGGGGCCCAGACCCCTACATGGATGGGTTTGGTTTAGCTAGATTTAGGCTTGTTGGCTTGTGGGGCAAGTATTTATTTGCCCTTTAAGTATTCAGCGAATCTCTGAAGTGAATTTCACTGAATATGTGTTGACAATGTGGTGTTCGCTGGAAAGGTTTTTCGTCGATGTAATATAGACCCTGAGAATTTGCTCATGAAGCAGCTACACACATATCTTCTAAAGAAATTCTAGACCAGAAAGCCTGGGACGTGGCTATGGATCTCGTGGAATATGCTCTAACTGGTTTAGGTAATGGAACATTCTTCAACGAATACACATGAGTAATACATTCCCTTAACCGTCAAGCAATAGTAGCTTTAACAACAGCTTTCCCTTTTTAGGAATCTGAGCAAGCGATAACCAACTGATTAGATTTTCTGAACATTTTTGTCCTATCCAGGTAGAAGCACAATTGTCTATAAACACCTAAAATGTGCAATGTATATTCACCCTTATTTTGTAAATTCAGAAAAAACACAGGGAGATTAATTGATTGATTAATGGTGTTTATTGACTTAACCTTTGGTAAGAAGGATTAGTACGTAAAGTAACAACTCTGTGTTTATGAAAACAACGCTTGAAGCTCCGAAACCCTCTTGGCCAAAGTAATTGCTACTAACAAGGCTGTTTTCCAGGACAAGAATTTCAACTCTGTCTTAGCAGCAGGTTCAAAGGGAGGTAAGGTCAGAGCTTTTAGAAACAACATAAGGTCCCATGGAGGAGTAGGATCTTTGATAGGAGGTTGAATAAGGAACATACTCTTGAGAAAAGCTTTGGAAAGTCTACGAGAAGCTAAACATGTAGCATTCTTCCCAATGTGAAAATTAGAAATGGCTGCTAACTGAATTTTAACAGTACAGAAGCTGCCCCCCGAATGAAAAAGACCAACTAGGAAGTCCAAGACTGCTGAAATGGGCACAGTAAGTGGTTCAATGTAATGGTACTGGCCCCAAATGGAAAACCTCTTTCACTTGCTTTTATAAATTTTCCTGGTAGAGGACTTATGGGAGGAAATGATAATCTTTTGAACTGGGGAAGAAAGCCTGGATTGTCTAGCCATCATCGGAATTGGAGAAACCATGTGGTTAGTTTCAAATTGTGAAGATACAGATGAATTTGCCCTGAAGGGTAAGACAGAAGGTCGGATCCAGGGTCAACAAAAGGCAAATTAGATGAAACCACAGGAAGGTGAACCAAGATTGTCAAGGCCAAAAGGGGGCAATGAGGATCACTTTGTTCTTCAATCTCCATGCCTTCTGAAGAAATCTGGGAATCTGAGGAAGAGGGGGGTTGCATAAAGAAGACTGGGAGGACAAACATGGATTAGAGCATCTCTTGGTGACTGCCCCTGTGAAGGAATCAATGCAAAGTACCTGGTACACTTGTTGTTGAAGGGAAAGGCAAAGAGACTGCAGCAGGGTTCACACCATCTGAGGAAAATCCTGTTTCCACTGACTGATTCAGAGACCACTCACGTGACGTCAAAAGAACTCTGCTGAGCCTGTCTGCTAATATTTTGTGCTCCCCCGGAATGTGTGTTGTAACTAGAATGCAGTTGGTACAGACAGCTCACTGCCACACTCTAATCGCTTCCCGACAAAGGGGGTAAGACTTAATTCCACCATGTTTGTTGAAGTACTGCACAACAGACATGTTGTTGTTCTGAATCGCAATTGTCACGAGAGGAATAAGGGAGTGAAGGGCTTGCAACATTAAAAAAGCACCACCCTCATCTCTAGGACAATGATATGCAGATTTGTCTCCTAAGGAGTCCACGTGCCTTGAACTGTCTGTCCCAGGTAATGCCCCCCACCCCAGCTGGGAGGTGTCCGTGGTCAATGTGGAGACAGGGGTGGGGAGAATGAAAAGTCGATCCTGAGACACTTCTGGGTCATGATACAACAAAAGAGAATTTCTGCATACTCAAAATAGTCTTAAAGGATGACTGAGGGGATGATGCAGAAGGGACCATTGGACTGACAACATCCACTGCAGGACTCTCATATGTAAACAAGCTGTTGGTAGCAAATTTATTGTTGCAGCCATAGAACCCAGAGCCCTGAGGACAAGATTTGCTGGGAGGAACTGGCACCGGCAACATTTGTCTGATATGTGTCCGTAGTGAGAGAATCTTGTCCGGTGGAAGATAGACCAGGGTTCCAATTGTATCCAAGCGGGCTCCTATAAAAATCTATCAACTGCACAGGATGTAATTGTGACTTTTGAAGGTTTATAGTGATCCTTAAGGTCGGGGCCAGCTGCAAAAGAAAATCCCTAGTCTGAACCAGTAGATGCCTGGATGGTGCAACTAGAAGTCAGTCATCCAGGTAAGGAAACATGTGGAATCCCTGCAATCTGAAGTGAGCTGCAACCACTATCATCCATTTGGTGAAGACCTGAACCAGTAGATGCCTGGATGGTGAGACTAGAAGCCAGTCATCCAGGTAAGGAAACATGTGGAATCCCTGCAGTCTGAAGTGAGCTGCAACCACTGTCATCCATTTGGTGAAGACTCTGAGGAATGTGGTGAGACCAAATGTAAGCACACGAAATTGGTAGTGACTAGCTCCTTGCCTGAAACGGAGATACAGTCTAGAGTGTCTGTTCATTTTGATGTGATACTGTGCATCCTTCAGGTCTATTGAGCACATCCAGTCATCCTTCTGTAGAAAGGGAAGGATGGGCTGAAACATGACCATCCTGAACATCGTGTGTTTCACTCATTTGTTCAGGTAAGTTAGGTCCAGTATGGGCCTGAGATCTTCTGTTTTCTTTGGAACTAAAAAGAATCTGGAGTAGATCCCTGATCCACACTGGTTCAAGGGGACCTCCTGGATGGCTCTTTTTTGAAGGAACTTTGCAATTTTCAAAGTTGCCGCCTCCCCCTGACCCCGTGGAACATTGGGGAGGTGTTGTTTTGGCTTGGGGAGATTTAAAAAGGGAATGGACTAACTTCTGGATATGACACCTTGCACCCAACTGGTCATTCGTGATGGCTAACCAGGCTTTAAGGTGCAAGGAACATCATCCCCCGACTCCCTCCAGAGAGGGGCAGTCAGGCAACACCTCAGGAATGCTGCAATGATTTCTCCAAAGGAGAATTCCGAGAACCCTGATTCAGCAGACCCTCCCCTGCCACAAGGGTGGCGTCTACCACTCAAATTATTCCCCTCTCTGCCCCTAGGGGAAAAATCTCCCTAAGCTCCCTGGAATTTTTTGAACCTCAACTTCTTTCCCCCATGCTGATTTCTGGAGAAGGACTTCTGCAGGGTAGAGAAGTGAATTCCAACAGCAGAAAGGGTCTTTTGGTCTTTCTCACTGCAGGAGAGTGTGTCATGAACAATCGGTTCAAAGAGGGAGGAACTGTCAAAGGGGACATTGACAAATGACACCTTAAAGGGTTCCATGAAATCACATAGCCAAATCCAGGCATGGCACCAAATGCTGGAACCAGCCACCCTGGGGGTGGTCTCAACTGTGTGAAAGATTAGTCTCATGGAAGCTTTGGAAATGGACTGAAGAGTAGCCATACGGGAGGTGAAGGAAGTCCGTTCCGCCACCGTCAAGGACTCAAGGCCGGAGCTAGAGAGTTCCTTAAGTAAGTCCCTCTGTAGCCTCATAAAGTGGGAAAGGTAATTCAACATTCTGAGGGCAAAGGTGGAAGAAGTGTACACCCTTTTTCCCAAATCTGTCCATAACCCTAGACTCCCTGTTAGGGGGATAGACAGCAGTTTTCCTGGGCAAGCTCTTTCTTGGTGGTCATCGTCACCACCATGGCATCTACTGGAATGCCCCTCATCCAGTGAGGTTTATCCTTGGGAGCACTAAGAATCTTATCTGTTCTTTTAGGAGTAGGCACTGCAGCATCTGGTTCCTTCCATGCCCTTGCAGACATCAGGTCCACGAGGGGGTCTGCGGGAGGGGACAACGACACCCAGGATGTAGACAGGCCAGTTCTTAAAGTCTCCAGGAACACTGACTCATTCAGGGTGAGATTTGGGACCGAACATCCACCTATCTGGCAGAGAATTTCTAAAATGTCAGGTGGCAGTGTAGGGGACCCCTCTCCTTCATCGAAGTCAGTGTCTGTTGTGAGATATTACTCTGGGGAATCTAGGTGACTTCTTTTGCACCTTTTCTTCTGGGGAACATCCTTGGTGGGGTGCTCTGGAGAGGTGTCGGAAGAAGTCTGGGCTTCTCTAAGTGGAAAAGTCTGAAGGTCCTGAGGAGCTGGCTGCCCCAGTGGCAGAAGGGAGGTCTCCAACACACAGCTCAGGAGGGAAAGGGGTGGATTCAAAACTGTAGGGGCTAGTGATCTCTAAGAGTGGAGAGGACCCTCTCCACCACCTCGAAGCCAGAAGGACTACTAGAGTCCCAAGGAAGCCTCCCCTGTCTTGAGGGATCAGGAAAAGACTGTCCCCGGTCACCAACAGCCCTCCATTCTGAGGGTGGAGTCGGTGCTGAGCTGTTGAATGCAGAGGCACCGACAGGAAGCAACAACTCCAACAGCTTCAGAGTTTAAGTCATCCCCCCAGACTCAATGCTGAAGTTTCAGCTCAGAGGCACATTTGGGCCTGACATGGTCGGAACTAAGCAAGTCAAGGAAGCAGTCATAAGGACTATTGGGCCCAACAGGCTGGACCCAGGGACCGATGGATCCAGGAGCTCCAAAATGGTAGGCTGGATCGGAGAAGGAGAAACAATCCTGCAGGGAGAAGATCTGCTCGCAGATCCCATAGAGGACAGAGCTGGGATGACCCCATCTGGATCTGTGTACGGAGAAACTTCCTCATTAATCTATCCACCTCGTTCTTCAACAGGCCCTGACAGGACCTGATGGACGAGGACACAGAGGACGGTCTGGAGTGATGCCTGGGGGAAGCAACCCTTGGAGACATACTCGGTGCCACAAGCTCCAGCCTCGAAGAGGGAGCTGGGGTAAGGGGCAGAGCAGAAGAAGACACCAATATCAGAGCCGGGGAACTCTGCTCCAAAGGTCTTGAGGCCTTTTATGGAGACTGCAACTCAACAGACACTGAGGGGTCTGGGGGCCGCTTCTTAAGGTCCCTGGCCTCATTAGACTTTTTGTCGGGGGGTTGAGCCCCTGAAACGTAAGCAACAGCAGGAGAAGGAGGGGGAGTTAAGACCCATGAGAATTAGCTTATTTCTTCTATCTGCAAGGGCCCAGGGAAGAAAGGCCTTGCAGATAGAACAAGTCACCTGAAGGTGGCCAGGACCCAAACAATAAATGTACTCCCTGTGGGCATCAGATACAAGGATCTTGTACCCACAGGAGCCCAATGGGTTTGTCAGATTTCTCTGAGATAATAGCAAGATGGAAAGAAGAAAGGAGGAAAGACAATAAGAATGCGGCAACCACATGCAGAAACACTACACCACTATACTACACTATGGAAAAAAGATTAACTTTTTTTTCTACAAAAAAAAAGAGGCAAAAAGAATGAGGAGGGTAGAACAATAAGAAATAGGTCAAAAGACCACTTACGGCTGGCTGAATATACATTAGAAAAATACTCAGGAGGAGCTGTTACAGGACCACGATGCTTCGCTGTGCACTGCAAACAAGATCTGAGGTATCTGAGAGGAGCTAAGCAGTATGGGTAGGGTGGGAGGAGCTCTAGCTTGAAATCCTAAGATTGCTGAAAGCCGAGTTAGTTCCGAGCTGTGAACCAAGCTTCACAGGTCTGATGAAGACTGAATAAACAACATCAGATCTGTTGCTACAACTACTAATGACTGGACTGATGAGATAAATGTTAGTCAAAGAGCAAACAGAACACATTTAAGAAAGGAAGTATCTATTGTCTAAAACAATCACTCAAACCTTATTGAACAAGATAATACCACTGACAGCTTTGGAATTATGGATACAAGTATTCGGCAATCTGAGGATTCAGACAGTATAGAAAAAAATAAAAAAGAAAGAAAGAAAGTTCATGGCAAATAAGTTAGAAAAAGAAATTGATAGATGCCTGTAAGGCATAGAGAATATATACTAAACAGGACACTGCTTTGATATGTAACATGCAGATTACAGGGAATTATGACATGTTTCTATCAGAAAATCATCAGCCTATAGAAAAAATGCATCATTTTTTTCAAAAGAGAAGGTAGAAAAAAGAAGAAAGGGGTAAATGAAAAGAAAGAAATCAAAACTGAATGTGGATGGATTGAATAACATTACTTTAAGAAAAAGAGGAGAAAGACATTGACAACATAGAAAAAAGAAGAAAGGGGCAAGTGAAAAGAAAGAAATCAAAACTGAATGTGGATGGATTGAAGAACATTACTGTAAGAAAAAGAGGAGAAAGACATTGACAACATAGAAAAAAAGAAGAAAGGGGCAAGTGAAAAGAAAGAAATCAAAACTGAATGTGGATGGATTGAAGAACATTACTGTAAGAAAAAGAGGAGAAAAATTGACATTGACAACATGGCTCAAGCTGTGGAAGTACAAAGTCAGCAGGATGAGAACTGCATGCCTGCAAATGCATTAACCAATGAAAGCAGTGGGATTAGTAAGATTAATAGTGAGGAAGATCATTCCTTTGAAACAACTGATAGAGCAGATATTACTGAATTAGAAACTGAAGATTCTTCAGATCTGGTAAGAAAAGATATTCTTGTAATGTGAGATTCAATTATCAGAGGAACTAATACTTAACATTTGCAGTGAAGACAATGAACATCAAATAGTGTTATGCTTGCCAGAAGGAAAAACAGAGACTGAGACAGGCCTTAGTACACTTTAATATAAGGAAGTATGGTTCTGTTTTATTCATGATGATACAAATTGTCTCATTCTCAATGACTATCTGTTAGTAGGGAACTTACAGTCCTAGATAGCATAGTTTGTACAGGTGTTAGGACATATTTTTCACAAATCACCTATAGAAAAGGAGAGTCAGGTTAATGTGAATGAAGAGATTTTTTTGGTAAATACCTACATGAAAAAAGTATCCTGTTTTAAAAAAATAGAAACGTATAGGGCATCCAAGCCTAATTATGAGCACATGTTCAGACAGGATGGCATGCACTTGTCAAGATCAGGGAACAGACTTATTGCAGCAGATATTTTGCAATATTTGACAAACACAAAGCAGGATTTTTGCCAGGTTGAAAATTTAACATTACACTGATGGCAACATTTGATGCATCTGACGGTTGTTAATGCTAGCAGCATTAATAATATTTTTTCCACAAGACAGATGTTGCTATTGTTTGTGAAACATGGTTAAAGAACAAAGACTGAAAACCAGTTCTGTCAGAGTATAATATTCTTCCTCTAACAGACATTCTAACAAAAAAATCAGGTGGAGGTGTTACGACAGGGATTAAAGATAGTTATCACAGCTGTGATTATTACATGTTCAATGATAACAATAATACTACAGATTGTGTAACTGTGACAACAAAGTCAACCCTGGAATATATCACAATTGTTGGAGTGTACAGACCACCTAAGTCAACTGCTGATCAACTAGAGTAATTCATACATTTCTTGCATGAAATACAGGAGGGAAGAATAATAGTGGCTAAGGATTTACATTTTCCAGCAAAAGACTGGAATAATATGGATTCAACATAATTAGAAAGGAAATTATAGACAACGTACTTTCAGGAATAATAATTGCTTCAGATTGTGAAAAAGCCTACCAGGGAATGGAATATACTACACGTTGTATTCCTAAAGAAAAAAAAAGTTATGTACTTACCATAACATTCCATCTGTGGTGTTCATTTTCATTCTTCCTCAGCTGAAGGGTTTGGATCCAACACTCAGATCCGACTGGAATGCTTCTATCAGATCACTGGATCCCAGAATTCTCGAGCTCTTCTCTTTACCATAATGCCACTCCACCCTAACATATCTTAGATTGAGTTTACTGGCCCTGAGTTTGCTGATGTAACAGACTACCAACATACTGTCCATCTGTATTGCAATTGTCCCAGATGGGAGAAGGTCTTGCAAAGCCTGCAACACTAGGAGGACAGCTTTCATCTCCAGGTTGCATCTTGGCATCTTCGTTCAACCATTTACCTTGGACTGTCCTTCCCAAGTAGTGTCCCCCCACTTGAACTGGGAGGTGTCTGTGGTCATCATGACCTTGGGCAGGGGAAGAACAAAGGGGTGGCATTCATGCAGGTGGTTCAAATGAATACACCATAAAAGATATCTTTTGCATGCTTGTGTGATCTTGACCTGCATGGATAATGCATGTTGGAGATTGGATCATTGAATCAAAAGAGTCGACTGAAGGATTCGCATATGGTACCTGACCAAAGGGTCAAGGGTGGCAGCTGCTGCCATGGAATCCTAAGCCTGAAGTATCAGTCAGGCTGGAAGAGATGAACTTTGGATCACTTTCTTGACTTTCGACTGCAGTGTGATTACTCGAGTAGAGAGAAGAGAGGCTATCTGACTGACTGTGTCCAAACAAGCACCTATGAACTCCAGAGTCTGTGATGGGGTGATTTGACACTTGTCGTAACTGAATGTTATTCTTAGATGAAAACACAATTGAATTAAGTAGTTCCTTGCCTGTACAAGTCAATGCCTGGTTGGGGCAGTAAGAAGACAGTCATCTAGATATAAAAACACCCGGAGTCCCAGCAGTCTCAAGTGAGCTGCTACCACTGCCATGCATTTGGTGAGCACCCTAGGGGCTGTGGTGAGACCAAAGGGTAGTGCTTTGAAAGTACAGTTCTTAAAATCTTACCATAACAGTAGATGTCCTTCCCTTTATTTTTGCAGTACTTATTACACTACGGATTCTCTGCCAAAGGTAGACCGACGTCCGGGTAGTATACCAAAGGCTTAGGTTGTAATAGGGATGTCATATGTTACACATATGCTGCCCGTTCATGAAGTATGCATAAAGCAGAAGTATGGATGTTCCTTCCTCATATCTTCTTTGTTGCTAGTCTGAATGCTCTTTCATCTGCTGGTTACCAAGCCGTTTGAGATACGTGTCACTTTGGGGGTTTTCCTTCTTATCTTGCCTTTTATTTTTTGTTGTGGGGTTACATGTCATCCATAAAGGGAAAATGCCAGTTTGGGAGACAGATTCCTCATAAGGTCATCAAGAGCAGTGTTTGTTTTGCTGAGGGACTTCTGAAGACCATACGTCGTGTCCTATTTGTCAGGTGTTTGTTCCAAAATCTCTCTGTAGTCATCTCTCCCCCTTATCCATCTACCTAGAAAACCAAAGATATGGAAGGACATCTGGTAATGACTAGCTCCCAGTCAGAAGTGCAGGAATCTCCTGGAGTGCCTGTTCATTTTGATATGACAGTATACATCCTGACGATATAGAGCACATCCAATTGTCCTTTTGCAGCAGAGGCAAAATGAACCGAACCCCGATCATCCAAAACTTTGTATACTGAACAAACTGCTTTAATTTGCTGAGATCCACAATTGGTCTCAAGTCTCCTCTCTTTTTTGGCACTAAGAAAAATCTTGAATAGGATCTGGACCCTCTCTGGTTTAGGGAGACCTCTTGGTTCATAGGTTCATAAGTAGGTACTAGGCTATTGGCCCTAGGGCCTATATATGCCTAGCCAAAAATGTAACCTGGCTTTCGCCACCCAAGAAAATTATTTTTCTGTGCCCCTGTCGAGCAGAGCCCCAGAGGTGATCCCTGGGGTTCATAGGTTGGTACTAGGCTATTGGCCCTAGGCCCTATACAAGCCTAGCCATAACAATTCCCTGGCTATTTCTTCCCACACTATTTACTTCCCTGCACCCCTGTCTAGCAGGGCGAGTGACATGATCCCGGGGTGAACTGCCTTTCTCCCATCCAATTGTCAAGGTTCCTTTTGAAGAGGGCCAAAGAGGCGCTCTGCTTGACATGTATGGGTAGTCTATTCCAGAGTCTGGGGAGTCTCTGGGTCAGAAACCTATCCCTCCAGCATGTTTTGTTTATTGTGATGACAAGGTTTAGATCCCTGGAGCGTGCGGCTCTGAGGGACTGGGATTTCTTTAAGTGTAGCATGTCCAACAGGTCTGGGTTTGACATGGCCTTGTATGTTAAGCAGAGATTGCCTCTGAGTAGATGATATGTGACAGAGTATAGCTGGAGTTTTTTAAGGCGGTCAGGGTAGGGCATCTGCTTTAGGCCTTTGATTCTTTTTGTGAAGGTATTTCTGCAGCCTTTCCAGTTATTGCAGATGTCTTGAGATGTACATACCAAATGGGGCATTGTATTTTATAATGGGTCTAATGAGGGATGAGTACAGTGGGACAATGACCTCCTTTTTTCTGGATGAAAACCCCTTAGCAATGAGGTGTGCCACATAGAAGGATTTCCTGACTGTTGTGGCGATGTGGTTATCGAAGGTGAGACCACTGTCCACCTGTGTCCCTAAGTCTATTATCACACTTTCGATGTTTAGTGTACTGCCACCTATGTGGTAATTCATGGGTATGTGTTTTTTCCCCAAAGGGGATAACAATACATTTCTTGGCATTGAGCTTGAGCCTATGGCTCTGGCACCAAGCATCTGTTTCTGTAAGGCCCTTTTGTAGAGTATCCACGTAATTTGGGGATTCAATAATGGCTCCCAGTTTGCAGTCATCCCCAAATTTTGTTAGCCAGAGTCCCTTAGTGTTGGCCTGTACTTCAGAGAAATAGATGCCAAACAAGAGTGGTCCCAGGACTGAACCCTGAGGTACTCCACTTGTCACTTGTCTGGAGCTGGATTTGGAGTTGGCTACTTTTACAGTGTGGGTTAAGCCAGTTGGCAACCCATCGAGTGACGTAGGGATTAATGCCCAGCTTAGTAAGTCTATCTATGATCCCATAGTGGGGGATGGTGTCAAAGACCTTGGCGAGGTCCAGATAGGCTGTGTGGACCGCCTTACCTTCGTCCACGGCTCTGGAGACAATCAATCAGGTTCAGGAGACAAGATTGGCCCTTCACAAACCCAAACTGGGTTGGGTTCAGTGTTTGAAGGTTGCCAATGTCTTTGTTTATAAGTTCCATGATAATACGTTCCATGGCCTTGCAGATCAGGCTTGTCAGACTGATGGGGTGGTAGTTCCCAGGATCCAAGGTGGATGACTCTTTTTTTCTAGCAGCCTGTTTTATTTCTAGAGATGCCACTTCCCTCTGACAGGGTGGAACATCTGGGATTTAATTCACAACTGTGGGAGGGAAAATGGTATGGTATAAACTCTAGATAGGATCCTCTGCATCCACAAATCTTTTGTAATAGATAGCCAGGCTCTCTGGTGCAGAGATAAATGACCCCCAACTGCCTCCAAAGGGAAAGAGTTGGGTATCCTTTCAGGAGTGCTGATATGGCTTATCTGAGAAGGAATCTCTAAAAGCCTGGTTCTGCGGAACACCTCTGCCAAGAGGGCAGTGTCTTCCATTTGAGTTGAGTTCTCCCCCTCTGCCCCTTAGGAACTATCTCCATGTGAATCGTGGAAAGGACCCTGGGATTTCTTAAACCACATTTTTCTACCACCAGGCTGGTTCCTCGAGAAGGGTCTTTGAGAGGTAGAAAAATGTACACCCATGGCAGACAGGGTCTTTCCTCCTGTTCACACCTGGAAAATATGTCCTTAACCTTGGGGCCAAACAGAGAAGAGCTGTCAAAAGGTGCACAAAGACTTAAATGGTTCCATAAAATCAAACAAGTGCATCCAGACATGTCTTCTGACCGCTATGCCTGAACCCGCCGCCTGTGAGGTACTTTCTGCAGCATGGGAGATCAACCTCATGGATGATTTCAAGATGGATTACAAGGTGGCCGGTTGTGAGAAGATTTTGTTTCCATCCTCAGACAACATGGACCCAGAAAGAGATTTGGTAAGCTCCTTGATCAAATCTCTTTACAGTCTCATAAAATGTGGCGAGTAATTCAGCAGTCTGACAGCAAATGTCGCTGAAGCATATACACACTTCACAAATCTGGCAACGTCCTAAACTCTCTATTAGGAGGATGGACAGAAGAATTCTGCTCTGCCAGTTCTTTCTTTGCGGTTGCAGCCAAAACCATGGCATCAACTAGTACTCCCTTGCTCCAGTGTGCATGGTCTTTGGGGGCAGCTAAAATTTTAACCAGTCTTTTCAGCATTGGCTCAACAGTGTTTGGTTCCTTCCATGTCCACCAAGAGACTAGATCAATGAGGTCATTAGCTGGGGGGGTCACCCAATAAGTAAATGGACCACACCCGAAAGCCTCCAGGAACAACAATTCTTTCTGGGAAGGGGTGTCAGAAGACAAACCATCTTTTTGTTTCAGGAGGTCCAGGATATCTCCAAAGGAGACATCATCAGGTGGTAATCTGGGGACCCCTCTCCCTCATAAAAATCGGTGTCCTCTATGGGAATCTAAGTGAATACTCTTACACATCCTCTTCTAAAGAACTTCCTCAGTGGGGTGTTCTGTGAAAGTGCTGGAAGAGATAACAATGTTCTGACAGACCGGCCAGAGAATCATTCAGTTTGGCTGTCCCACTGGAAGGAATTACTGAGGCTCAGAGCAAAGAACAGTAAGAGGCAGGGTTGTCTGATCCAAGAGGGGCAGGGATGTCTCTTCACTAGACAAGGAGAAAATCCTCTCCACAACCTCAAAGTCAGAATGCCTAGGGGAAAAAGAAGTCAATGGCTCTGAAGCTGAAACATCTTGAATCATCAGCTCCTGCCGCCTGAGGAGAGAGTTGGACCCAAGCTATCCTGAGCTGAGGCTCCGAGGGGGAAGACAGCTCTATAGTCTCACAGTCAACTCCAAACCCCCATATCTGGCACTGATTCTTCGGCTCCAAAAGTCCTCTGGCTCTGAGATACTCTCTGCCAGTCGGCTAAGGGGAACCATCAGAGTCAAAGAGCAAATAGTCTTTGGATCCAAAGTAAATTTCCCCAGGGATCTTGGATCTGAAGGCTCAGAAACAGAAGGTCAGATCGTTGATGGAGACACTAGAGTGGAGGTGGACAGATGTCAGCTCACAGACCTGGTTGGGGTTGGAGCCAGTAGAACCCTCAACTCTATCTGTGCTCTAAGGAACTTCCTCATCATCCTGTCCACATCTGGGCGGCACAGTGGTGCAGCGGTTAACGTTGTCGCCTCACAGCAAGAGGTTCTCCGGTTCGATTCTCAGCTGGGGTGCCTTCTGTGTGGAGTTTGCATGTTCTCCCTGTGTTCGCGTGGGTTTCCTCCGGGTACTCCGGTTTCCTCCCACATTCCAAAGACATGCATTTGGAGAATTTCTCCCCGGGCCTCCGCTGAAAACAGGATCTGTGGAACCTAGTCGGACATTCCCGGTCAACAAATGTTAAATAAATAAATAAAAATAAATAAAAATCTGCTTCTGAAAAACTTATGGAGAATCTCTGAGAAGATGTAGTGAAAGGAGGCCTAGATTGTCTTCAAGGTGACTCCAGGAAGGGAGAAGAAATCCTGGATGGAATTGGATCTGATAGAAGCAGGGGAGATCAGATCCAAGGGGACCTTGGTTTTTGAGCTGTTGGATTTCACACTGACTGATAAGCCTTTTTATGAAGTTTAGCAGGAGGCTCCATTGAAGGAGCTGATGTCGATGCCAAAGATCAGTCTGGAGACCTTTTTTGAGACTCCTTTTCTTTAGGCAAAATATCAGCCTTACTTTTGTCTGACTTTTTGAGGGGATTTGGACCCCAACAACCAAAGTAGTAGTAGTAGAAGGCAAAATACCTCACAGAACTAATTATTTCCTATGATCTGTTAAGGCTCTGGTGTTAAAACTGGAGCAGATAGCACATTCCACTTCAAGGTGTGCAGGACCCAAACAGTATCTGCATTCCCTGTGGACATATGAATAGGAAGCATGTGCCCTCAGGAAACACATATTTTGAAACCAGAGGGCTTTTCCAACATATCGGAAAAAACAACTCCACATAGAACAAAGCTCAGAGAAGCAACAACCAACTTTGCTAGGCTGGTGAAAGGCAAAAACTATTCTAAAAAGCTTTGAAGATTTTTCTTTACTGAATAAAGAAGATAAAAAAAAAGAAAGAAAGAGAGAGAAAAAAAACTATCAACAATGGTAGAGGTACTCAGAGGAGTACAGCAAGATACTAACACTGGTATTGAGAGAAGCACCAAAAAACTGCAACTAAAAACAGTAAAGAATAAACTAATTCAGTACCTTATGGGTGGAAGGAAGAGAAAAAAGGTACAAGGAAACATAAACTAACTCGACACAGGTGGAAGATGGCTAATATCCAAACAACGCTCAAGAATCCACATGTGATACCTAATGGCAGCAAATGAGATCTGAGGTATGTTAGGTTGGCGGGGCATTATGGGTAAAGGGAGGAGCTTCAGAGTTTTAGGATCGAATGATCTGGTAGAAGCACCCCAGTTGGACCCATCAGTTAAGAAATGAATGAAAAGGACAACATCTGATTCACTGTTACTTCATGTCAAGTTTTACCACCGTTGATGTGCAGTGATTGTGGGGTTATAAAGTTTAATTTGATGCTAGATAATTCTACAAAACTAAAATCATACCAATGCACAGCAGATTAATAACAGATTATATGGAAGCAAAACAATCACCATGTAAACCAAATTGGAATGATCCATTCAATGGAAAAACTGCAGAAGAAATGTAGACATTTTTGAAAGAGAACTTGTTTGAATGAAAAAAAAATCAAAAGAAGTTTAACATCAGAATCTAGGCAAATAACATCAGGAAAATATACCTCCATAAGAACAAGATACTTGATTAAGATAATAGACAAAAAATATATAAAAAAATGGAAAAGAGGTTGAACTACAACTTTGAAAAATGAAATAAACAAGTTGAGCAGACAAATTAAATATAGTGTGAGACAACAGCAAGACAAAATTGAAGAAATTTTTATATAATGATATTGAGCATAACAGGAAAATGAAAGTTATGCACTTAGCATAACAACAGATCCATGTTGTCTGATTTGATGAAGACAGGAAAGGCAAAGAAGTCGCAACAAAGTTGGCCACAGCAAAAAAAGATGAATGTTGCCACTGCTTGGTTGAGAGACCACTTGTGAAGCATCAGGATAATCCTGCTCAATCTGTCCGCTAATACACCCAAGATGTGTGCTGCTATCAGAAAGCTGTGTGAATACATTGCCCATTACCACAGCCTCATGGCTCTTGACAAAGTGGAGAGGAATGGGTTTCTCCCTGTTTTTTTTTTTATGTACCATATCAATGCCATATTGTCTGTGTATATGGCTATCACAACTCTGGGGAGGAAATCCTGAAAGGCCTGCAATGCTAGGAGGACTGGTCCCGTCTCCAAGACGTTGATGTATAGATTGGTCTCAAGAGGTGACCATGCACCTTGGACCATCCTACCTTCGAAATGCCCTAACATTCTAGAAGGGAGGCATCCATGGTTACTACTGCTGTCAGTCAATTCATTTGAAAGGGATGACCTTTTATCATGAAGGATGACATAGTCCACCAGACAATGTGCTGTTTGCAGACTTGAGCGATCCAAACTTTCTCATGTACAGAATGTATATCCTGAGACCACTGTACCAATAGGGTCCACTGGAGTACTCTCATGTGGTACCTGGCTTGTAGACGCCATTAGACCTAATAGCCATATGATCAGTTTCACTGGGGGTGAAGGGTGATGAAGCACTTACATCACTACAAGGTGCAGTGATGAAACCCTGCTTTGGGGAGACTGTCGATCTGTAACTGGCATCAAGGTGGCATCCAATGTACTGCATTTGTTGTGTTGGTGTAAGGTGGCATTTGTGAAAATTCACTTTTATCCCTTATTTTTGTAGCCACTGGAGAACAAGATCAAGATGGTGTAAATGTAGATGCTCAGAGACAGAAATTAGGAGTTGTCGAGATAGGGAAAACCTTGATCACCTAGCAGACCCAAGTGCACTGTCACCATTGCTATGATCTTGGTGAACTGGGGGCTCTGGTGAGACCGAAAGGCAGGTCTCTGAACTAGTAGGGACTGGCTCCCAGTCAGAACAGAGAAGTCTCCTGGAGTGCTTCTCTATCTTCATATGATACTAAGCGTCCTGGAAATTTATTGAGCACATCCAATCATCCTTCCTTAGCAGAGGCAGTATGACTGAAGACTGGCCAGGAATTTTGTCTGTTTCATAAACTGATTCAGGTGACTGAGATCCAAACTTGGTCTGAGGTCCTCTCTCTTCTTTGATACTAAAAAGAACCTTGAGTAGACTCTAACTGGTCTTGGGGGACTGATTAGATGACTCTTTTTATCTGGTAGCTTTGAAATTTCTACTGCTGTTAGTTCCTACTGACTGGATGGAACATTGAGAACATTCCTCTTTTTCTGAGGAGGAAGGAAAAAGAGAATTGAGTAGCCTCTGTAAGTTACCTTTAGCACCATGAATCTGTGGCTGTATGTTTCCAGGATTGAGGGTGTAAAGATAAGCACCCTTCAACTGCCTCCAGAGTACAGCAGTCAGACAACCATTCAGGGGTGCTTGTAGGGCTTCTCTGAGAAAGGATCGCATAAGCCCTGATTGTGTGGTCCACCTATGCCCCTATGGCAATGTCTATTAGAGTTACCTCCACCTCTGCCACAAAAAGGCTTATCTCCAGGAGAGTCTTAGTAAGAGCTCGGAGACTCTTGGAAATGCATTTTCTTTCCCATCATTTGATTCCTAGAAAATAATCTTTAAGGAGTGGGGAGACAGATTCCCACAGCAGAGAGAAAGGCTTACCATCCTGCTGACTCCTGGTAAGTATGTCTTAAAATCTGGATCCAAAAAGTGCAGATCCATCAAAGGAGACACTGACAAAGGACATCTTGAAGCTTTTCCCCGAAGTCACAAAGATGCATCCTAGCATGATAGTGAATGGTGATGCTGGTGTCTGCTGCCATGACCGTGTCATTAGCTGCATTGGAGAGCAAGTGCATGGTTATGTTGAAGGTCAACTGCAAAGTAGATAATTGGGAGTTCACTGTAGAAGACATCTGCAGGTAATATACCCAAAAAGGATTTTGAAATTTCCTTAGTCAGATCCTTCTGGAATCTGGTCACACCAGCCAAATAGTTCAGTGATCTGACAGCAAACATCACTGAAGCACAAGTCTGCTTTCTGAACCTGTCCATTGCTCTGGACATTCTTTTGTCTGTGGCTGCTGCTACCATGGCAGCATCTACTTGAGGACCTTTGCTCTAATGTTTTCTATTTCTGGGAGCTGGCAAAATTCTATCTGCTTTCTGAGGAATAGACTCCAATACATCAGGGTCCTTCCAAGACCACTGCACCATAAGATTGATTAGTGTATCTCTGGAGGTACCATCCATGATGATGTTGAGCCAGAACCAAATGCTTCCAAGAACGATTCATTGGATGAGGGATCTTGGGTAGACTATCCCCTCTCTACTTCAACAATTCCAGGATTTCACCAAATGTGACATTTTCTAAGAGGGAGCAAGGGACCCCTCACCTACATTTAATCAGTGTCTTCTGTGAAAAATTCTGGGGATAAATCTGTGCGCTTCTGTTTGCATGTCTGCCTCTTATAAAGAAGTTATGTACTTACAATAACTTTCCATCTGTGTTGTCCATTTTCATTCTTCCTCAACCATTGGGTTTGGATCCAATCCTCAGATCCAAGGTTCAAATCCCATGGAGGAGTAGGATCCTTATAGGGTGGTCTACGTAAAATAGTACTACTTAGAAAGGCCTTGCATATCTTTGCAGAGGCCAAAGAAAAACTGTCAACTCCTATATGAAATTTAGAAATTGCTGCTAATTTTACTTTAATGGTAGAGGAGCTAGCTCCCTCATTAAAAATTTCTGCCAAAAATTCCAATACGTGTGTTGCTATCAGAAAGCGATTGGATGAGATAGCTCATTGCACACTTTGAGAGCTTCCTGACAGATGATAAGATCTGGTTCCTCCTTGTTTGTTGATATACCAAACTACTAACATGTTGTCCTTTTGTATCACAATTGCTCCTAGAGGCAGAGCATCCTGAAAGGCTTGCAATTCTAAAAACACTGCTCTCATCTCCAGAAGATTTCTATGCAAAATGGCCTCTTCAGGCGACCAAGTACCTTGGACTGTTTTCCCCAGGAAGTAACTCCCAACCCAATCTGGGATGCATCTTTGGTCACTATGGTTTTGATTTGAGGAAGAATGAATGGACGGCCTTGTAAAAGTTGATCTGGCTTTATTCACCACCAAAGGTATTTCCTGCATGTCTTTTTGATCCCTATTTGAACCATCATTTGGGAAAGACTTGACCATTGGGATGCTGGCATCCACTGAAGAATTCTCATATATCTTGCCAGGGGAGCATACCTCTCAAAATGTAGAGATTTTTGCAAAATGTCCGGATTTTTGACTCGTATTTTTGGTCCATTTTTCAAAAAATTGTGTTTGTCTGGCAAATTAGTGGCAAATCATTAAAGACTGAAGTTAGAAAATAATGACAGACATTTAAGTTTTAAACTTCATACCCTTCAAAAAAATTGTGCTAATGCAAAACCTGTTATTCTATCAACTTTCTAAGTTTGTAAGAGCAATATTTAAAACATTGCCTCTATTTTTGGGCCTTTGTCCCACTTTTATTTATGGCTTTGTCCCGATTTCTTGCTCTAAGAGGTTGAGAGGTATGCAGGGGAGCAAGAACTATAGCTGCCGACATTTACCCAAAGGCTGGAAGAATTAACCAGGCTGAAATTCTGGTGTTGTGAATAATTTTTGTGACTTAGAATTTCAAAATCTGAACTCTGTTTAGGGGAAGTGAGACTATTGCAGATATTGTACTGAGATGCGCTCCTACGAATTCCAGTGTTTCTGACGGAAGTAACTGAGACTTGTTGTTTATTGTGATACCCAGGAAGGAGCACGTTTGAAGTACCTTGTCTCTTTCTATTATTAGTAGATGCCTGGCCAGAGCAGTAATGAGCCAGTCATCTGTATATGGAAACACCCAGAATCCCTGCAGTCTCAAGTGAGCTGCTACCACTGCAAAGCATTTGGTGAACACCGTGAGGGTTGTGGTGAGACCACAGGGTAGGACTCTAAACTGGTAATGACTGGCTCCCAGCCAGAAGCACAGGAATTTTCTGGAGCACCTGTTCATTTTTATGTGATAGTACACATCATGATGGTCTACTGAGCACATCCAATCGTTCTTACCTACAAAAGGCAATATGGACTGAACCGTGACCATACAAAATGCTGAGTGTTAAACTGATTTGTTCAAGTTGCAGAGATCCAAAATTGGTCCTCAGTCCCCTGTTTTCGTTGGCACTAAAAAGAATCTTGAGTAAGTTCTGGATCTTTTCTGATCTGGTGGGGCCTCATGGATGACTCATTTGTGTAGCAGCTTTTATACCTCTAGTGCTGCTTGCTTCCTCTGATTGGGTGGAACACTGGGAAACTTCTGAGAGGGTGGTGGAAAGGAAAATGGAATTATATAACCTCTGGAAATAATTCTCTGCACCCAATTATCTTTTGTTTTATCTAGCCAGGCTGTCTGGTGCAGAAATAAACGACCCCCATTTGCCTCCAGAGGGGAACAATCAGGCCTCCTTTGAGGAGTTTGATTGGGTCTATCAGAGAACATGTCTTTTGATCCTTGGTTTTGCAAACCACCTCTGCAACATGGGTGATGTCTTCCATTAGTGTTCCCCCCTCTGCCTGTGGGAGAAACTTTTCCACGTGGATCTTGGAAAGGACCCTGAGGTTTTTTGAACCACATCTTTTGTCATCTTTTGGAGGGGGTAAAAAAACATACTACCACAGCAGACAGGGTCTTTCCATCCTTTTTGCACCTGAAGAGTATGTCTTTCACTTTGAGGCCAAACAGGGAAGATCCGTCAAAAGGAACACTGACAAAAGAAGACTTGAAAAGCTCCTCAAAATCACACAGGCACATCCAGGCATCTCTCCTTACTGAGATGACTGAACCCACCACCCTTGAGGTACCCTCAGCTGCATGAGAGGTAAGCCTCATGAACGAATTTGAGATGGACTGAAGAGTTGCCAAATGTAAGGCTACCAAAGCTTGAGTCTCTGCAGTAGTAGTCCCTGAAAGAGTGTTTGACAGCTCCTTTATCAAATCTTTTGTAACCTTGTAAAATGTGCCAGATAGTTCAGTGACCTAAAAGCAAAGGTCACTGAAGCATAGACATGCTTCCCAAACTTGCCCAAAGCATTGGACTCTCTAATAAAGGGATGGACACTGGAACTTTGTTCTGCAAGATCCTTTATCGTGGCCACTGCTACGACCAATGCATCTACAGGTACTCCCTTACTAGATCGTTCCCTTCCTGACAGAGATGCCAGAATTCGGTCTGGTCTCTTGGGGATGAGTTCAACCACATCAGGTTCGTTCCACCCCTACAGAGAGATCAAATCAATGAACTCATCTGCGGATGGAGTCACACAGGAGGTAGACAGGCCAGATCCAAACACCTCTAGAAGCACTGATTCTTCCGGAAAAGGATTTGGGAGGACCAACTATCCCGTTGCTTGAGGATTTCCAAAATGCCTCCAAATGTGACCTCTTTTGGTGGTGATCTGGGGGAATCCTTCCCCTTCGTCAAAATCTGTGTCCTCTGTGATAGATTCCTGAGGGGAATTTAAGTGCCTCCTTTTGCACTTTTTCTTCTGGGCTACTTCTTTGGTGGGATGTTCCAGGGAAGTATCAGAAGAGACGGTAATGCCCTGCTGTGTAGTCTGGACGGGCTGTACTTGTGGAGTTGAATGTCAAGATTCTTGGTGCAAAAACACATGGGACATAGAAGGTCGATTTGAGGGTAAAGAGACCCCTCTGTCCTGCTGAGGCAGAGAACACTCTCTCCACTACCTTGAAAGCAGATCATCCTGGGGAGAAGGAAGCAGATGCAACTGAGAAGCAATGCTTCTGTCCCACCAGCTCCATCTGCCCCAAAGGCAACCCACCTGAGGCACAGGTCCAAGCCGAGCTGTCCACACCCAAGGCTCCGAGGGGTACAGACAGCTCCGAAAACTTTGGAGTTGACTCCAATACCTCGGATCCGACTGGAATGCTACAGCTCCAACAGCCACTTGGCTCCAAACTCATCGGCGCCAGTGGACTCAGAGAAACCTTCGGATCCAAGAACACAAGTACTCTCGGATCTGAACCAGATCATCTCAGCAAATTCAGATCCAAGGACTCGAAAACAAAGTGTCGGTTCAGAGAAAGAGCCATGACTGCAGGGGTAGATCTAACTAAGGCTTCCTGAACCGAAGGGGTAGGAGTTGGGAAACCCCTATCTGAATTTGTGCAGAAACTTCCTCATCATTCTATCCATGTTGGCTTCCACTAGACTTTTGAAAGAATGAGATGAAGCAATGGATGGTGACTTGGACCGTCATTTCTTCAGGAAATGTGTCGGTACAAGGAGAATATTGGACCTAAGGTAGACTCTTCAGAGCCAAAGAACCATGATCTGAAGATGTTTTAGGAGAGGCAGAAGACATCTTGGATCCAAAAGGCTTCAGATCTGGTCTAGATTTTTATGAAGGAGGCTCTAAAGATGATGGGGTAGAAGAACCCGACTTCTTCAGGGACTTTTCAGAAACATTTGTGGAAGATGCTCGGGGGGGGGGGGGGTTAAGACCCAGATAAGGCTTCCGAAAAAGAAGTTGGAAGCAATTATTTTAAAATAAGCTTATTTCTCCTATCCGCTAACGCATGCAGACTGAAATTTTTACAAGTATCACAGTCAACACTGAGATGATCAGGGCCCAAGCAATATAAACAAAGGTCATGGGCATCAGATTAAGGGAGCTTATGGCTGCATTTTTTACATTTTTTTAAAACATTTATCCAACATTGTGACGATTAAACTAAAAAGGTATAAGAAAGTAAGGATACTATATTTCTATTAGGGTAAGGGAGGAAAAGGAAAGTGAGTACCAACAATGGTAAGAAGAAATACATAAATGTCTAAGAAAGTTAAAAAACTGTAGATTAAGAATGAAAAACAAGAATACCAACAATGATAATTAGAATATATATATGTGTAAATATATATATATATATATATATATATATATATATATATATATATATATATATATATATATATAAATAAATTCAAAAAGAAAAAAAAATAATAATCATCTACTTATCTTAATCCAAAAAGCTCAAGAGTACAGCTGACCATGTCTAAGCGTGACAGCAGCAAACAAGATCTGAGGTATGTTAAAGGTTAGTGCATTATAGGTAGGCAGGAGCTCAATAGTTTCAGTTGGCCACAAGCTATAGTATTGGCTGAGTCAGATCCAAGGATGGGATCCATACCCAATGGTTGAGGAATAAAGGAAAATGGACAACATCAGATATACTGATTCTGGAGAAGGATAAGAAGGGTCACAGTCTGACTGGGAGCTGATATAGTGTGACATTTCAGGAGCTTGTGTTTCTGACTGTCCTTCTGCAACAGGACGATAAGATAAAAAAGAACCACAGTCCATTTGGGGTTTGGGGGGCATCAAACTGGTTGAGGGAGCCTTCTCTTTAGGTATGGCTAAGACCCTGTGAGAAATCTCGAAAGCCAAGGACGCAATCAGCTCTGAAGACCTGCCCCTGTCCAAGGACATTAGGGATTCCTCTGTGCTGATGCACCCAAGCCCCAAGACTGTCTAGAGCTGATGCTCCGAGAGGTAAGAATGGTTCCAATAATCTCATGTTGAACCCTCCCCTTGAAAAATCGTCCCAACATTTCGACTTTAAGTCTCTACCTGAAACAAATGTTTCAAACATCAAGAGACAGAGGCATGCAGTTGAGGTCAAGTAACTAGAAATATTGACCCTGATGAAGGCACCTTGGTGCAGGATGGAACCTGGGTGACTAGTGCCAGAGTAGGCCTGACAAGTACCAGAGAAAAAAGAGGAGTATAGGTTGGACTAATACTAGGTACGGATCCAGTGGCTGGTACTGAGAGAACCCCAAGTTGGACTTGAGTCTTAAGAAACTTCCTCATCATCCTGTCGACATCCTGCTCAGTGAGACTTTGAGATAACCGGAAGGAAAAAGCCACAGAGGATGGTCTGGAGAATCTTCTTACTTGAAGGATTGGGGAATGTAGTCTTGGTATCACTAGTTCCAAAGAAAACTGGGCCAAGGAGAAGAGGAATGTAGCCGAGGGGCTGACAGTTCCAACCTCTTAGCCAATTTTGGTTCCGGTCCAACCAGTACCGTTGGATCCACAGAACATTTCCTTGTTAAATCTGAAGACCCTTTTTAAATCTTATCTGACTTGTTCTTTTCTTTGTTTTTATCCCTGGCCTCTTCTTTGGATTTAGTCTTTTCTATTCTTTTTGATAGAGAAGCTGAAGAAGAGGAGCCTGAAGTAGCTAAAGTCCATGTCTGTGAAGGAAGCAAACCTTTCACTATTAATTTTTCTCTTCTGGTCTGTAGAGCCCTGGCACTGAAAAATGCAGAAGACAGATAATCCAAGTCTAGATGGGAAGGACCCAGGCAGTATACACAGAGCAGGTGTGGGTCCTGAGGAGGCAGTCTGGGCCCACACTGTGAACATTTTTGAAACCCTGTGAATCTAACATGATGTGGTCAGAAAACAAAAACAGTCTAATAGCAACAACTATAATAACAACAACAGCAATATCATTCTATAATAAAACAAACCAGTGAAAACAGTTCAATTACTACTTATCAGAGTCACTGAAATATATATACTATCTAACAATACTGATTAACTATAATGCCTACTGTACAACTACAAATCTAGTTATCTCAAACCATACTATATCCAGACAAACATTTTTGAAACACTACTGAAAGTTCAAAGAACTCTTTTAATTTCTCCAAGTCTTTTGGGCTTCTAATACCATGACAGGAATGGACCCCATTCCTAAGTCAAAGTATAATTAAAGTTCATGAAATTAGTATTGTTTCAGTCTTTAATGTCAGCCAGAAAGTGCTCTTCGCAGCACCTGCAATGTGCCCACTAATGACTCCTTTTGTAATTCTTACAGAATTACATGCATTGGTAACATATCTAAATATGATTGTAAATTCTTGTTTTATAAGGCCTGTTGCTCCTACTACTACTGGAACTGTCTGAGTATCTTTCTTCCACATTGCTCTCGTTTCTGCCTGCAAATCCTGATATTTTATGACTTTGTGTGTCTGTATGCAAGACACTGTAGTCACTGGGTGTGGAGATTTCAATAATTAATGCTACTTCTGTCTTCTTTTCATGGACCACTATATCTGGTTCTCTAGCATCTGTCTTTTGAACTGTTGGTAATGGGTAATCCCATGTGATATAAACTTCATCATTTTCTGTAATGCTTTGTGGTTCATGTTTCCAGTGTTTTTCAGCCACTTCAGTACCATAATGTTTGCACAATCCCCAGTGCAACAGTCTTGCCACATTATTATGCCTTTCAGTATACAGTCCTTCTGCCATTAGTATGTCACAACTAACGAGGTGTGCAACTTTTTCCAATTCTGTTTTACAAAAACTACATTTGTCTGTTTCTCCCACATGTTCAATGGACTTTGCAAACCAATGTGTAAGTAGCCCATTATCTTGGGCCACCAATATTAACCTTTCATCTCTTGGTTTGAATTTGCCTCTCCTTAACCATTCCTGCATTTGCTCATGATCAACATGAGGTTCTTCCAGAAGTTTTCTATACTTGCAACTATATTTATGCATTTTCCACATTTCTTGCCTTCTCATCTGGTCCTTCATCTTACATGCTTTCTTTTGTTTTTTGGCACATTCAGTTGCTGCCTGATTTATATCTACTTCTGGTTTGATTTTCATCCCTGCTTGATGCCAAAATGCTTCCGCTAGATTAAGCACAGAAGTCATCTTAGATTTAATCTCCTCATGTTTCAAAACTTTCACTATGTTTGGGTCTTGTGAAGTCAGCAGATATGTGTGCAGTCCCACAATTGCAGATCTATACATGTAATCAGTTTCAAGGAGGCCCATACCTCTTTCAAATAGCAAATATATAATCTTGGTGAGCACCCTTCTCGATTTCCTATCTAATCTATCCAACACGTTTTGGGGCCAGTCAGTCACTCCAAAATTGTAAGTTAGGACAGGAAGAGCAAATTGGTTTATAGCTTGAATTTTGTTCCTAGATGGCAACGCTGTTTTCAGGATTAATTTAAGTCTTCTAAAGTATTCCTTATTAAGTTTAATTTGCATTTGTTCATGTTTTATTGTTGATCCTTCATCAATTCCCAAATATTTATACACTCCCTCTTGCTCAAGTTCATTTATATCACATTCTTGTCCCAAACTGATGTTTTCTTGGTGCTTGCAGTTTTCCTGCTTTAAATGTTGCTTTTACACATTTATCAAGACAAAATGACATTCTTATGTCATCTGAAAAAGTTTTGACAACTTGCAGTTGTGCTTTCAGTTCCTCATCTGATGAGCTATACAGTTTTAAATCACCGACAAAGAGAAGATGAGAAGCCCTTACACTTTGTTGTTTTCTAGGAGCCAGATTATAGCCATGGCCTAAGCTGTTAAGTAAACAGCTTAATGGGTTAAGGGGAAGAGAGAATAGCAGCGGTGACAGAGGGTCATCCTAGAATATCCCCCTTTGAATTTTTATCCCTGGAATAATAATTTGTCCTTTATCGTGGCTTAATTGTAAAGTGGTCTGCCATTGTTTCATGGTCACTGTAGTTTAGTCAATCAGTGTAGGGTGTATTTTATACATTTGTAAGCACTCTTTTATCCATGAATGTGGGATACTATCAAATGCTTTTTTGTAGTTAATCCATGCCATACTTAGATTCTTCCCCTTTTTATAGTTCCCCATGACTTTATTTAACAACAAATGATACTTTCTTCCATATGACTTTCTTTTACTGCCCTTTTGTTCTACTACCATAATTGAGTTTTCTTCTAAATGACTATAAACTCTGTTGGCATCAATTCCAGTGTATAGTTTAGGCATCATCGGAAAGCAAGTTATTGGTCTATAATTTTTATGGTAGCTTGCAGGTTCACTCTTAAGTAGGAGCACTGTTTTTCCTGTTAGCCAGACTGGTGTCTGTCCGGGGTGCGCATATAAATAATTCTTACTCATGGCTAAATCTTCGTACAAAGATGTTAATATTTAGATGTTAATACAAAAATTAGGTACTACATCTGTGCCTGGGGATTTCAAATTAGAGGCTTTTCCTAACTTTGTTTCAATCTCTCTGGCTGTTACTTCATCCCACTTCATATCCTTTACCTTTAAACTTTTTATTCTTTCTTTTACTTCTACCCATTTAGCATCTTTGTTATGTTCCACAGGATCTTCATAAATACTTCTCCAAAATGTATCTATTTCTTCTTTTTTTGGCAGTCTTTCAATTCCTTTTACCTCGTTTCCCATTCTCTATAAAACTTTTTTGGGTCGTCAATAAATTGCTTATTTTGTACTTTTCCTGCCTGTGCTGAAAATTTTAGTTTATTTGTGACAGTGCATGAGAGATCCTGATCTGTTCTAATACTGCACATTGCTTTTATCCAGTCTATCTTTCTAAGTATTTTTGTTGATCTGTTCCCTCTTCTATACTGTCCTAACAGTGACACTTCTTGTCTTAATTGCTTTATAGTTTTCTCTGTTCGATACTTCCATGATGGTATTCTGTTTCTCCTCTTCCTTTCCCTCACTACCCTGTATTCTTGTGGTAGAACTTTATCAGTTATTAATTTAGATGCACAGTAATATATCCTGTTTACTTCTGTTATATCGCATGGATCTCTATGGACAGTCCTAATTACTGTGTTCATTTGTTTTATCAAACTTCTGACTTTTGGGTTTTATTGACCTTCTGCAGTCTACTTCTTTCATTTCCTGCGGGCATTCTATAGAAAGTTCTACAGCATCTTCCTGTGGCACATTTTCTTCAATTTCATTCTGTGCCATCCATTGCTCTGTCATATGGGAACTTGCTCGCCTATCACTCCTCAACATTGACTGCTTCAGAGTTTCCACCGTTTCCTGTTCCTCCCCCTGCTATCCAGCTTCAAGTGAATGTTTATACTGGATTCCTGTGGAAGGCTCCAAAATATCTTCATATGGCACCTGATCAGCTGCTTCCCATTCCACTGGTTCCCCCTTAATTTGGATATCCACTGCTCTATCATGTTGTGGTGCTTTCTGAATTAGATTTTCTACACTGAATCATTCACTTTGCAGGTACTCCATAACCTCAGTTTCTATTTCTTTAACTTTTCCATTACTAATCTCCTTTTCTACTTTCCCTTCTTGTCTTCTTATTTTTTGTATTGTAAAGTTTTCCATGTCCGGATTCCTTTGCCTGTATTTCTCTTCAAATATCTTTGGTGTTGCTCTTTTTGTATTGATTAGTTTTGCTTTCTCCTTTGCATAGATATTGCACCATATTAAATCTTTTTTTTCTTTCCCATGTCCATATTTCTTCTACACGTCTCCTAATCTTCCTGTTTCTCCTTACTTTGATAACTCATTCCATCATGCTGTGATGTAACCTGTGTTAGATCTTCTACACCAAATCCTTCACTTCACAGGCACTCCATAACTTCACCTTCTATTTTTTATAACTTCTACTTTACTGATCTTATTTTCTATATTCCCTCTTTGTGATATTTGTATTGTGAAATTTTCCATATCCAGATGCCTTTGCCTATATTTCTCTTTGAATATCTTTGGGGCTGCCTTCTTTATATTGATTAATAGTAACAATACATAATTTCTTTCTTATCCTCAATAGTCCACTCTATTCTCTTTATGACTCTTCTCTGACCTATCAGTTTTTGTAAGTGTTGTGGACTGCTACTTCCTTATAGGTTCATAGGTCTATAGGTAGGTACTAGGCTATTGGCCCTAGGGCTTATATAAGCCTAGCCAAAAAGGTACCCTGGCTTTTGCCACCCTGTGCCCCTGTCGAGCAGAACCACAGAAGTGATCCCTGGGGTGAATTTCCTAGTTCCCATCCAATCATCAAGATTTTTCTTGAAGAGTGCTAATGAGGAGCTCTGTTTGACATAGATAGGTAGTCTGTTCCAGAGAATGGGAAGTCTCTGGGACAGGAATCTATCCCTCCAGCATGTTCTGTTTATTGTGGTGACAAGGTTTAGGTCCCTAGAGCGTGTAGCTCAGAGGGATTGGGATTTCTTTAAGTGGAGCATGTCCAACAGCTCTGGGTTTGACATAACTTTGTATGTTAAGCAGAGATCGCCTCCGATTAGGCGATATGCGACGGAGTAAAGCTGGAGTTTTTTGAGACGGTCTGAGTACGGCATCTGTTTGAGGCCGGTAATCCTCTTTGTGAGATATTTCTGTGGCCTTTCCAGTTGCTGTAGATGTCTTGTGAGGTACATACCAAAAGGGGCGTTGTACTCTATAATGGGTCTAATCAGTGATGAGTAGAGTGGAACAATTACCTCTTTTTTTCTGGATGAGAAATCTTTTGTGATGAGGTGTGTCATGTAGAAGGATTTCCTGACCACTGTGGCAATGTGATTATCAAAGGAGAGACTACTGTCCACCTGTGTCCCAAGGCCTCTTATCACACTTTTAGTGTTAAGTAGACTACCGCCTATGTGGTGGTTCATGGGTACAGAGTTTTTACCAAAGGGGATGACAATGCACTTTTTGGCATTGAACTTGAGGCCATGGCTTTGACACCAGGCATCTCTCTCAGTGAGGCCCTTTTGTAGGATGTCCACATTGTTAGGAATTTCGATTATGGCTCCTAGTTTGCAGTCATCTGCAAACTTAGTTAGCCAAAGACATTCTGTGTTAGCCTGTACTTCAGAGAAGTAGATACCAAACAGGAGAGGACCCTGGACTGAACCCTGTGATACTCCACTTGTCACTGGTCTGAAGTTGGATTTGGAGTCTGCTACTTTCACAGTGTGGGTTCTGTCAGTAAGCCAGCTGGCAACCCATCTTGTGACATAGGGATTTATACCTAGTTTAGTGAGTTTATCTATAATTCCAGAGTGAGGGGTGGTGTCAAAAGCCTTGGCGAGATCTAGATAGGCTGTGTGAACCACCTTACCCTCATCTATGGCTTTGGTGACTGCTTCAAAGAAGTCTATCAGGTTTAGGAGACATGATCTGCCTTTTAAAAACCCGAACTGTGTGGGGTTCAGAGTTTGGAGATTACCAATGTCTTTGTTTATGAGTTCCATGATGATACGTTCCATGGCCTTGCAGACCAGGCTCGTCAGGCTAATGGGGCGGTAGTTCCCGGGGTCTGTCATGGCTCCCCCTTTGTGGAGTGGGATAAATGTTGCAGTGTGCCATTCAATGGGCACAAAGCCTGGGGTGAGGCTATGATTGAACATGGTACTTAGATGGGGTGCCAGTTCATTCTGTAGTTCGTGTGGAATGCAACCTGGGATGTTGTCAGGTCCCATGGATGTTGTGTTCTTGGCTTTGGAGAGGGAGGTTTTTACCTGTGCAGCCATGATTACAGGAACTTTGCATTCTTCTGGTATAGAGATAGGCCCTTTAGGAGGTGAGAGGGGGGTAAAGTTAGCACTGAACCTATCTGCCAGGATGTTGGCAATATCAGTTGGTTCAGTATATTTAGTGCCATTATGCTGTAACTCAGAGCAGACCTGAGTGTTGCCATTGAGATTCTTGACATAGCTATAGAATGCTTTGTGGTTGTCTTTAGAATCAGTGGCGATTTTGTTTTCATAACTAGCTTTGGAGGATTTTATGAGGAATCTCAGCTTCTTACTGTGGCTGATCAGGGAGTTCTTCCAATCATGGGATTTTACTCTTTTTTGCAAGTTTCTTTCTTCTGCTGTAGAGTTTGTTTATGGCAGAAGACCACCAGATTGGCTTCCTTTTTTTGGAGGATTCTTTCTACAACAGGACGGCCACCCTACCCTGGGCCTGGGCCTGGCCTAGCCCCACTGTAGGAATGTTTCCATATTTTGAGGATTCTGCACTGTCATTTCTTCCAGTCCTGGCACCAGTACACCTACCAGTATTGGGCACTTTTTTTTATCCTGGGTCTTCTGCACCCAGCTATCTTTTTAATTTTTGACCTACTTCTGTCCATGATATATGCTATATGAATACAGTCCATATATCAGTGTCGTCTTGGTGAGATTTTGTGAAAAACAGGGTCCACCTCGTAAAGGCACATACCAAGACTTGAGGATGAATTCAATTTTAGTAATACTACTCTGCTTTGCTTGTTGACTTATCATTTCTCCATTCGGACCCCTCTCCATTCGGATCTCTCTCCATTCAGACCCCAAACTCTCAGAAGGGAAGGAGTAACTGAGAAAAAAGATACACTTATTTATCTTTATCAAAGGAGCCCTCAAGAACACGTCCAAAGTCTTCAGCAGCAAAAGAGATTTGAGGTATTAGGGTAGAGTACAGAGAATTGTAGGTTGGTGAGAAGTCACAGCCCTGGAACCAAAAGAAGCTTCAGAGTCGGTGCATTGAATCAGATGAAAATAAGCAACATTAGGTCCATTTTATAGATACATAAGATGTGGAAGGAGTAAAGACATACAAATTGATAAATTGTGTGTAGATTCTAAAGTTTATTCTCAGACATAATAGATACATTTACAAAATCTTATGCAAAGCAGTTTGACTCCACAAGATGGGTTATAAATTTTCCTAGTCACATCCCGGTACCTTCAGATACTGAAATCAAATTAGATTACATTGAAAAAGAACTATGCAAACCAGATCTAAACAAAGGACAGGGAGGAGACAGAATTAGTAATAATGACCTGAGAACAGTTCAGCAAGAACTTACCATACCATTATACATATTATTTACTAGGTCTTATAAATATGGGGAGATTCCTCAAGACTGGAGACATGCACTTGTTAAACCTGTCTTTAAGGGAAAGGGGAGAAGGACAAATCCAAAGTCATACAGACCCTTAAGTTTACTTTCATGTTGTGGAAAAATAATGGAAAAGTTAATATTGGATAAGTTATTGTGAGAATTGGAAAGGATGAGCTTGAAACCGTATACCAGCATGCATATGTTAAAAATACATCTATTACCACTAGTAACATGATGTTCTATAACAACTTAATAACAGTTCTGAATGAAAAATTGTGCCGTGATGTACTTTATAAAGATTTAACTTCAGCATTTGACAGGGTCATGCACAAAAAACTGCTCAATAAATTAGAACAACTAGGTACTGATGTACTCTTGATAAGTTGGATAGCTGTATGTCTTACAAATAGGACATGGCAATTATCATACAGCAAATGTACAGGTGAAATTCTAGGTTACAGTCAGGGTATCCCACAGAGCTCTGTTCTAGGCCCATACTTTAATAAATCATATCCTTCAGGTCTATCTTCTTTATCTGAGATATTCTACAGTCTGTATGCAGATGACTTGAAATTAGGTAAACTGATTACATGTGTTACAGACAGGGCATGACTGCAAAAGCACCTGACTAAATTGACCAGGTGAACACGGGAGAATAATATGCTGATAAATACATCAAAAACTAAGCACATGAGATTTGGGAGACATAAACTGAAAGGCAAACATTTAATAAAGCACACACTAACTGAAACTATAGATTTGTTTAAGGGCCTGGGTATATGGGTATATCCAGCTTTGAGTTTTTCTAATCACATCAACCAACTGGTTAATGATAGTTAAGGAACTATAGGTTGTATAAAAAGATTTACAAAGTCTAGGAAATCAGAAGTCATTGTTTGTTAGTTACATTTTGGACCCAAACTTGAGTATGGAATAACAATATGGAAACCTTACAAGAAAACAAGCATGAGTAAACTGGAAAGGGTACAGTGGAAATATACCAAGGGCATTCATGGATGTGAAAATTTAAATTATTATGAAAGGCTAAAATATCTGAACTTGCACAGTGTCTCATATACATATTTAAGGGGAGACCTTATTCAGATAATAGGGCATTTTGAGACAACTACCTGTGAGAACATTTGGGGTTATCAAATAGTAGTGGAGAAGCATCAGACAACCTATAAAAAATATTCTATAGGAATGAGAAGTGTACTAATTGGTTCTTTGAGAAAGCAGCTAATGCATGGAATAGGCTACTAAATTACATTAAAGCAAGCACTAGTTTATATATTTTTAGTAAAAAGGAGTTACGTTCTTACCATAACGTTCCATCTGTGTTGTCGATCTTCATTCATTCATGACTGATGGGTTTTGGTTCCGTCCTTGGAACCGACTCCGCCAGTATAACAAGCTCATGCCAGCCAGAAACTCTCGAGCTAAGGTTACCCACAGTGCCCTTCTCCTTATCCCCTAAGATTGAGTATTCCCGTAAGAATGAGAACGTGGAGGCTTTTTCTGAGCAAATGCCCTAACATGCAACCAGGACCAAACCTGAACCTCCAGGAGCCTTTGGAGGTGGGTAGGGAGTGGGATCTCATAAATGAATGAAGATCGACAACACAGATGGAATGTTTTGGTAAGAACATTACTTCTTTATCTGATGTTGTCAATCTTCATTCATTCATGAGTGATGGGACAGAGTTCTTAGCTACTTTATGTCCTGGGAGGCCCTATGGAAGGATATTTCTGAGCACCACTGAGCCAAAGGATGCTCACCCCCTGGAGGCCATGTCCAATTTGTAATGAGTGATAAAGGTATGAGGGGTAGCCCACGTAGCTGCTGTGCAAATGTTATCCATGCAGGCTCTAGAATGAAAGGTCACCGAAGTGGAAATTGACCCGGTAGAGTGAGCCTTGACTTTAGTTGACAGACTCATTTTATTTTGATGATAAACAAAAGTGATACAATCTCTCAACCATTTCGACAAGGTGACTTTGGAAAATGGATTGCCTAGTTGAGGACCTGAAAAGGACAGGAATAGTTGGTTCAATTTTCTGAAGGATTTCATTCTGTCCAAATAAAAACATAATTGTCTGTGTACATCCACCAAATGCAAACAATATTCCCCTTTGTTTGAAAATTTTGGGAAGAAAACTGGCAGGTCAATGGATTGTTTAATATTGAAGTCTGATACAACTTTGGGTCGAAAGGAGGGGTTAGTCCGAAAGGATACTCTCTCTTTGTGAAAAATTATGTAAGGGTGTTTTACACGCAAGGCCTGTAATTCTGATATTCTCCTGGCTGATGTGACGGCTACCAGGAAGTCTTCCAAGACAAAAATTTTATTTTGCTAGTGCCAGCTGGCTCAAAGGGTCGATGAGTCAAGGTTTGTAGGGCTAGTGTCAAATTCCAAGGTTCAATGGACTCTTTAAAGGGTGGCTTCAAATGCATGACTTCTTTTAAGAAGGTTTTGCAGAGACGGTAAGATATTAAAGAGAAATCTTTGAAACCATTATGGAAATTAAAGATAGCTGCTAAATGGTCTCTAACAGTAGAAGCTGATGCTTCTGAATGGAGTAAGGTTGACAAATACTTCAGCACTGTATTAATCAGGTCTATATCAGTTTATTGAAAGCTGAAAAGAGCGAATGCTCTTTGATCGACCCCAAAACGTCGAACAAACAAAATAGCGAAGACACGGCACACCGATTTTTTTTCCCAGGGAAAAAAATTACTGTTTCGCGACAACATAATATACCAACTCTGAGATTGCACCACAATGGAGGAAATGGCAAACTCCCGCTGTTCCATGTCTTTGCTATTTAGGTTGTTCAACGTTTGGGGTTCGATCAAACAGCGTTCGCTCTTATCAGCTTTTGATAAACTGATATAGACCTTATTAATCAGAGCTAAATAAATACATTTTTCTGCTGAATTGTTTATAGGAAGCTAGAAGTATTTTCTGTACGGGGGATTATTTTGCCTGGCAATTACTGGACGTGGAGGTACCAAGCAGTCAGCTTGAGGCTTGATAGGTTTGCATGGACCAACCCCAGTGGATGTGACAGTAATCCTGGAGTCGGATCCAGAGTCCACAGGTGGTGAATTAGGTGAGGCCAAATGAAGGGAAACCAGATTTGGTGGGGCCAATAGGGAGCAATGAGGATTACCTTGCTTCTCAACCGATGTGGTTTCTTTAGAAATAGTGGAATCTGAGGAAATAGTGGGAAGGCATAAAGCAGTCCCGAGGGCCAATCATGTACAAGAGTGTCCCGCAGGGACTCCCCCTGAGGGGGGGGAGTAGGGCAAAGTAGCTGCTGCATTTTTGGTTAATGGAAGATGCAAATAGATCGCAGCAAGGCTAACCCCAGCGATGAAAAATCTCAGATGCTACTTTGGGATTGAGAGACCACTCATGAGGCAGGAGAATGCACCTGCTCAGTTTGTCCGCAATCATGGTGGAGTTCCCAGGAATGTACATTGCTACCAGAAAACGGTCGGAAGCTATGCCCCATTGCCATACTCTCATGGCTTCCCGACATGACAGGTAAGATCTGGTTCCCCCTATTTGTTGATATACCAGACGACAGACATGTTGTCTGAATGGATAGCAATTGATACCAACGGGAGGGCAGATTAGAATACTTGCAATGCCAGAAGCACCACCCTCAGTTCTAGGAAGTTGATATGCAAATTGGTCTCTAAAGGAGACCAAATGCTTTGGACTGTCTTTCCCTGAAAATGCCCTACCCCCCACCCCATCAGGGATGCGTCCATGGTCATTATGGCCTTGGGCAGAGGGGTGAAAAGAGGCGACTCCAAAATTCTTCTTCTGGCTTCATCCAACAATTCAGATCCTGCTTGCATCGATTTGTTATGCAGATTGGATAACACATGGGGTGTGTCAACAGAGACCACTGTAACGCTAGGAGCCATTGTAGTAGCCTCATATGAAGTCTGGCTAGGGGACTACGGTGTTTGCTGCTGCCACTGACCCTAGGAGTCGCAAGGACTAAATGAGCTGGAACTTTGTCCTGAGAAAGTATCACCCGGAGTTGAGATCTTACCCACTGCAGTCTTGATGAGGAAGAGCGACAAGACAGGACCTCGTGTCAAATGTTGCACCTATGAATCCTAGGATTTGAGAAGGTTCTAGCGTTGACGTTTCATTTGTTGATTGAGATACCTAAGAGCTGTGCCAGCTTTAGGGTGTAATGCAAGGTGAGAAGTAGTAGATGCTTGGTGGGAGCGGTAAGGAGGCAATCATCTAAATATTGAAACACCAGGAATCCTTGCAGTCTCAAGTGAGCTGTTACTTCTGCCATATATTTGGTGAACACTATGGGGGCTGTGGAGAGACCAAAGGGCAGCACTTGGAATTGGTAATGATTGGCTCTCAGCCAGAAGCGGGGATATCTCCTGGAGCATTTGTCCAATTTTATATGGTAATATGCATCCTGGTGGTCTATTGAGCACATCCAATCATCTTTTTCCAGAAAGGGAAGGAAGACTGAACCGTGACCATCCAAAATTTGGGCTGTTTGACGAACTTGTTTAGGATGGTGAGGTCTAAAATTGGCCTCCAGTCCACAGTCTTTATTGGCACTAAAAAGAACCTTGAGTAAAATCCAGATTCTACTTGGTCTGGTGGGACTGTTTGGATGACTCTTTTTTTCAAGCAGTTTTGGAATTTCTTGTACCGCTGTGTTCCTCTGACTGGGTGGAACATCGAAGTATCACCTTTGCAGCTTCGGGTAAAGGACGAAGGGAATGTGGTAACCTCTGGTAATTATCGTCTGCACCAAAGAATTTGATGTTATTGTATGCCAGGCTAATTGGTGCAGACAGAATCATACCCCGACTGCTCTCCAGAGGTAAGCAATTAGACCACTCTTTAGGAGCACTGGTAGGCTGCCCGGAAAAGTAATCTCTGGAGCCCTGGTTATACGGGCCCCCTCTGCCATGGGTGGTGTCTTCCTTGTGAGTTTCCCCCTCTGCCCTGGCGGGAAAACTCGACACGTGTGTCAGGAAAAGGCCCTTGGGATTTCCTGAACCACATCTTTTCACTTCTCTGATTCCTGCTGTAGGATCGTTGGGGAGTGGAAAAATGTACACCCACAGCAGACAGGGTCTTGTCATCCTTTTCATATCTGGCTAACGTGTCTTTAACTTTTGGACCAAATAGAGAGGAAGTGTCAATGGGAGTGTTGATGAAGGAAGACTTGAAGGGGTCCACAAAGTTGCATAAGCGCATCCAGCAGTGACGTCTCAAGACAACGCCTGAACCCACTGCTCTGGTCGTCCCTTCGGTTTTATGTGCAATGAACTGCATAGACGAATTAGATATTGACTCCAGGATGGCAAGCTGGGAGGAAACTTGTCACGTACCTCATCAGACCCTGCTAGGGTTCTTGAAAGTTCCGTGATCAGGTCCCTTTGAAGATGGATGAAATGTGTCAAATAATTCAACAACCGAATGGCAATGTATGGTGAAGCATAAACTTGCTTCCCTAATCTGTACAAAGAGATAACAATAAGGTAATTAGGGGAAGAAAGCACTCACACAGTAAAGGGAACTATATAACTATAAAAACGACTAACAAAATAGAGATTTTAGAGGAAAAATAAAGGTGAAATATTTGAAAAATTGTAACACTTAGCTTGAGAGCAGGCCTGAGGCGTCTTGAATTTCTATGTGGCAAATGAGATCTGGGCAGATAAGCAGAGGGGCATTATGGGTAACCTAAGCTCGAGAGTTTCTGGCTGGCACAAGCTTGTTATATTGGTCAAGTTGGTTCCGAGGATGGAACCGAAACCCATCAGTCGTGAATGAATGAATGAATGAAGATTGACATCAGATCAACTGTTCTGGTATACTGACAGGCTAGAAGGGCATTAATGCCTGTGCTTGAAAAAAGAAGTTATGTACTCAACATAACGTTCTATGTATGTAGTCCATCTCGCCGAACATTATTACGTGTGGGTTCGGAGCCAATCCTCAGCTCCGACTCGGCCGCTTAGAAAGCCTGAAAACTTCTGATTGGCTCGTGGCTAATAGGTATCCCATGATGCATGCGCACATTCCCTAGATCTTGTTTGCTACTAGTCTATCAGGATAAGACAGGAAAAAGGACAAAAGTCCGGAAAATTAACTGTAATAAAAAGCGCCCTTGTGGTAAAAACCATTGTACAAAAGGAAAATTGTATCCAGATCCTCCAGGAAGGGGGCTGGTAGGTGAGTTCGTAATAATGTTCGGCGAGATGGACTACATACATGGAACATTCTGGTGAGTACATAGCTTCTTTATGTTATGTAGTCCTATCTTGCCTCCATTATTATGTGTGGGACACCGTCCCTAGCATCTTGAATAGGTGGCTCACTGGAAGATACTCCTGAGTACCGTGGAACCAAACGAGGCTCTACCCCTGGAAGTTAAATCCAATTTATAATGGGAAATAAAGGTATGAGGGGTAGCCCATGTTGCTGCTGCACAAATATTATCAATAGGTGTCCTGTCTTGGAAAGCAGCAGAAGTAGAGAAGGACCTGGTGGAATGCGCTTTGACTTTAAAGGGTAACTCCTTTACTTGAGAACTGTGAATAAATGAAATACAACTAGAGATCCAGTTCGAAAGTGTAACCTTGGAAACTGGCAAGCCCATTCTCGCCTCAGCAAAGGAAATAAACAGCAGTTCTGATTTTCTAAATCCTTTGGTCCAGTGGATATAGAAACGTAGTTGCCTATGTACATCCAATTGGTGGTATGTATACTCTGCTTTATTGGAGTGATTAGGGAAGAACACTGGCAATTCAATTGTTTGGTTTAAGTGAAATTGAGAACAGACTTTATGAATAAAAGAAGGGTTAGTCCGGATAGAGACCCTATCTTTGTGAAAAATTAAATATGGAGGTTTAACAGAAAGAGCCTGTAATTCAGAAACTCGTCTGGCTGAGGTTATTGCTACCAGAAAAAGGGTCTTCCAAGACAGGAATTTCAACTGACAACTATGGGCTAGTTCAAAGGGTGGCAGAGAAAGTCTAGACAGGACTAGATTCAGGTCCCAAGGAGGAATGGGGTCTTGCACAAGAGGTCTTAACATCATGGAACCTTTAAGAAAGGATTTGCACAGTTTGTGAGACATAAGACTGGACTCATTAATCCCCACATGAAAATTAGATATTGCTGCTAGTTAAACTCGGAGTGTAGCAGCCGCTGAACCTTGGTGAAAAAGTTCTGAAAAAAACTCTAGAACAATAGTAATGGGAGCTGTAAATGGATCAACTTCTCTATTGTGTGCACATATAGAAAATCTCTTCCATTTACTATGATACAATTTTCTGGTGGAAGGCTTGTGAGAAGAGGTAATAATATGAATTACAGCTGGAGACAAATCCTGAAGCCTGACTAGTGATGGAACTAGAGCAGCCATGCTGTCAGTTTGAGAGTGTGGAGACTGGGGTGAAGAGAACCTGACATGTGTGTTAGGAGGTCTGGCACTGGGTCCAGAGTCCATGGGTAGTCTAAAAAGTGAGGCCCGAGAAAAGGGAACCAAATCTGACAAGGCCAGTAAGGAGTGATGAGGATCGTCTTGCTTCCCAACAGCATTGCTTTCTGTATGACCTTGGGGATGAGTGGAAAAGAAGGAAAAGCATAAAGGAGTCCGTCCCGAGGGCCAATCGTGGACTAGTGCATCTCTTGGAGACTCTCCCGGAGGGGGGATGAGAGAGAAAAAGGTGCTGCATTTGGTGTTGATGGGGCTGGCAAAGAGGTCGCAGCAGGGTTGTCCCCACTTGTGGAAGATCATACTGGCTATTTTCTGGTTCAAGGACCATTCGTGAGGTAGCAATATTGCCCTGCTTAGCTTGTCCGCTATCACGCTGGAAGTCCCCGGGATGTGTGTTGCAATGATAAGGCATTGGGAAGAAATCGCCCAATTCTAAACTCGCAGGGCCTTTCGACATAAGGGGTATGATCTGGACCCCCATGTTTATTTAGATACCAGACCACCGACATGTTGTCCGTCTGGATAGCTATCGTCCCTAGAGGGAGAAAGTCGTGAAGTGCTTGCAACGCTAGAAGCACCGCTCTCATCTCTAGGACACTGATATGCAGATGAGCCTCCTGCTCTTGCCATGTGCCTTGGACAGTCCTGCCAAGACAATGCCCCCCCACCCTATCTGAGAGGCATCCGTGGTCACAGTGGCAACGGGTTGGAGCGGTACAAAGGGAGTCCCTGTGGTAAGATGACCTGGTTGAATCCACCAGCGTAGATCCTTTTTGCAAGAATCTGTAATCAGAATCTGATGATGTAGAGGGAACTGCTGAAACGACCACTGGGATGACAGGAGCCAATGGAGTATTCTCATATGTAGTCTTGCTAAAGGTACCAAGGTTATGGTTGACGCCATAGTTCCGAGAAGCTGCAACACCACCTTCACTTTGACTCTTCGAAGGGGAAGTATCCTGTAAATTTGTTGCACAAGATTCTGTATTCTGTCTGTAGGTAGTCTGGCTGTCATATCGACCATGTCTATGTTTGCTCCTATAAAAGTTATAGACTGAGTTGGCAAAATAAAGGATTTTTCCCAGTTTATCGAGATTCCCAACTGGAAACAGAGCTTGATTGTGGAATCTCTCGATTGAACTAGGCAATGCCTGGTGGTGGCGGTCAAGAGCCAATCGTCCAGGTATGGAAAGACTTGGATTCCCTGATGCCACAAATGAGCTGTGACTACTGTCATGCACTTGGTGAACACCCAGGGGGCTGTGGTGAGACCAAAGGTCAGCGCCCGAAACTGGCAAACATTGGCTCCCAGCCGGAAGCATAGGTAGCTCCTTGATGCTTTGTCCACCATTATGTGGTAGTAGGCATCCTGGAGATCTACTGAGCACATCCAGCTGTCCCTCCCTAACAAAGGGAGTATGGATTGCAGAGTGATCATTCAGAACATAGACTTCTTTACATGCTCGTTTAACCTGCTGAGGTCTAGGATGGGTCTCCAGTCCCCTGTTTCTGTGGAACTAAAAAGAACCTGGAGTATGTTCCGAATCCTGTCTGGTCTGTTGGGACCTTTTGGATGACTCTTTTAAATAGCAGCTTTTCTATTTCTATAGCCGCTTGATCCCTGTGATTGGGTGGTACATCTGGGATCCTTTTGGGAGGGCATGGTGGAAGGGAAAAGGGTATAGAGTAACCTCTGGTGATAATGTCTTGTACCCACTTATCACGAGTGAGATTTAGTCAGGCTTCTGGGTGCAAGGACAGGCGACCCCCGACCGGCTCCAGAGATGCACAGTCAAGTTTCACATCAGGAACGCTGATAGGGATGGTCACGAAAAGAATCACGACTTCCCTGATTCTGTGGGCTTTCCCTGCCTCTAGGGCGACGTCTACCATTATTTCCTCCTCCCCTGCCTCTGAAGGAGGAATCACCTTGTGTGTCCTGGAAAGTCTCTGTGATTTCTTGAACCACATTTTGCCGCTCTTCTGACCTTTAGGGTAAGGTCTAGAAGGAACGGTAAAACGGACTCCCACGGCAGAGAGAGTCTTTCCTTCCTGCTCACACCTGGTGAGGGTATCTTTCACCTTGGGTCCAAAAAGAGAGGATCCGCCCATGGAAGCATAGGTGAATGTAGACTTGAAAGGCTCAGCAAAGTTGCATAGATGCATCCAGGAATGTCTCCTTAATGAGACTCCTGAACCCGCTGCCCTACTCGCACCATCAGCTGCGTATGAGATCAGCCGCATGGAGGAGTTAACAACAGATGTGAGGATAGCCAACTGAGCTGACACTGTAGATGGGACTGCTTCAGTAGAGGTACCCCGAAGAGTATCTCCTAACTCGTTTAGGAGATCTCTCTGAAGTCTCGTAAAATGTGATAGATAGTTCAGCAATCGGAGTGTAAAAGCCACTAAAGAGAAGATACGTTTCCCATACCTATCCATCGTTCGGGATTCCTTATTAGGTGGATGGACAGAAGAAGTCTCTGCTAGCTCCTTCTTAATGGCTGCCGCCACCACCATGGCATCAACAGGTAAACTCTTGGATAAAAACTCTTTGTCTTTAGGGGTGGAGAGAAATTTATTCGGCCTCCTGGGGACCGGTTCCACAGCATCAGGAGTCTGCCATGCTTTCTGACTCACAAGATCCAGTAATTCGTCAAATGGAGGAGACACCCATGAAGCTGAGGGTTGAGACCCAAAAGCCTTCAGGTACACTGATTCCTCATCGGAAGGGGAAATGGTGGGCCAGCCACCTCTCTGCCTGAGGATCTCCAAAGTGTCTGCAAAGGAGACATCTTCAGAGGATGACTTAGAGGACCCCTCCGAATCATCGAGGTCAGTGTCAGATGTGACAGACTCATCATGGGAGTCTACATGCTTCCTCTTACATGATCTCTTCCGAGGGGGCTCCTCATCGGGGTCTTCTAGGGACGTCCCAAATGGGGGAACTGAGGCTGTGAGTCTCTACCATCCCGGGGGAGAGAGGATGCTGAGACCGTAGTCGGTGCTTGAGGGAGTATAGCATCGGTACTCCTACGTGGTACGGATGAACTATCCAACATGCTCCTCATCTTCACAAAGGCCGATTCCTCAGGCTCCGAACGATGCTCTGGCTCCGAGGAGAGCGTAGGTGCCGATGGCTCCAAAGGAATCGGCTCCGAGAACGATGTAGGGTCTGAGCTCACTTGGGCCGACCCACCAAGAGGAAGACTCGGCACCAAAGAGGTTCAGTTCCAAGTGTCCCCCTCGGGCCCGACCGAAGAGCTTTAGACCCTAGACACTTCGGACGGCGTCGACAGTGTCGGAGCAGAGCTCGGCTCTGAGACAACCACCCGGGGTGTTGGAGCCGAGGACACTATAGTCGATACCGACAGCATCGGCTCCAAAGGCCCAATCTGGGTTGGAGGAGGAAAAAGAGCAGGATCGGTAACAGGAGTCAGCTCTGAGACAGAAATGGTCGGAGCCGATAAAAATTTTGGCAAGGCCGACGACTTAAGGAGTCTGAGCACCACTCTCTCTATGTCTTCTTCAGATAAGCTCCTGGAGAATCTGGAGGACAGTGTGGGAGACCTAGCTCTCTGCAATATAGGTGATTTTAGAGTAGGGGAAACCAGTGGAATGTCTGTAGACCAGCTCCGAAGCAAGCTGCTAGTGATAGACACCAAAGCACTTGGTGCCGATACTGCAAGGTCCGTGTCCAGAATCTCGATCGGCTCCGAGGGCTGTGGAGCAGAAGAGACAGAGGCCATCTCCGATTTAGGTAACTTCTGTGGAGGTTCAGAGACAGAAGTTAAAGCTGGAGAAGGCCTTTTTGAGGTCTTGCCCTTATCTTTTCTAGAAGACTGCGACCTAGCAGAGGAGGACGAACTGGCTAGGTCTTCCTCGAAGGAAGGTTTTAACAAGCCTTTTAGAATCAGCTTATTCTTCCGTTCCTGGAGCACTCTAGGACTAAAGGAATGACAAAAGAGACAAGTTTCTTGAAGATGTATGGCCCCTAAACAGTACACACAGACACTATGTCCATCAGTGATGGTCATTTTTTGCGAGCATTTAGTACACTTTTTAAATCCTGACTGTTTATGCTCTTTATGTTCTTTAGACATAATGGCAGTAGCAATATAGGCGATTGAAAGAAACAACCAACACACTCACTCAACAAGAGAGGAACTAGATCCTCTAACTTAAACAGATCTAACCCTAACTCTCACCACAAACAACAAAGGGAGGTTTTACTAGGTTCTCTAACTTAAACGAACCTAGTGTAAAGGAAAAGGGAACAAACTAGTACCTCTAAGTAAAACGGTTTAGTCTAAAAGCACACACTCACGGGAATCACCCACAAAAGGCCAATAGGCACAAGAATTTTATAGCAGTAATAGTCAAATCCAGTAAAAAGTCAAGTCCAGTTAATAGACACAAATCAGTATCACAATAAGGCTATCAGCAATCAGAAAAGCACTTCACATCAAGCTAAAAACTCCTAACAAGTAGTAATAACAAAGAACTAAATCACTTAGCCACAGCCAACCAAAAGAAGCCTACGACTGAAGACGTGGCAAACGAGATCTGGGGAATGTGAGAATGCATCATGGGATACCTATTAGCCACGAGCCAATCAGAAGTTTTCAGGCTTTCTAAGCGGCTGAGTCGGAGCCGAGGATCGGCTCCAAACCCACATGTAATAATGGAGGCGAGATAGGACTACATAACATTATCTGTTATGTATGTACGGATGTAACATCAAATAAGTATCTAAGAGAAATTAAACATTTAGTACAGATCTACTATCCAGTACAAATAAGGCAGAAAATATTTTTCCCCAGAATAAAACATTTGACAGGAGTGCCATTAAGGACCAATGAACCATCCTCACCCTGCATAATAATTTCTGTAACTGTCTCTATTGGAGTTAAGCTATTTGACACTCTTCACCTGAGAGTTAGTGATAGAAAAAACAAGTTAGGTGGCAGGATCTACAGCTTAAAGTTTGGTCTGGTCCCTTTATAAGGAGACGTAATGCAAATGATAGGATGGGAACAGACACAAATCATGCCTAAGTCTTAATAATCTCTCAAAAGTTGTACAACATCAGAAGTAATTTAATCAGATGGGTTTTACAGAAGACTAAAAATTGTCTCATCACATTCTTCATCAGACTACTACAGAAAGTAAATACAAAACTCTGTTTATATAGACCTATATATAATTCTAATAAAGTAAAATACTCTCTGTCAAAGCCAGAATAACAAGACCTCTAATGAGCAAAAGGAAAAGACTACGGGTGCAGGACATGTGAGTAATCAAGACTATTTTCCCTGTACTAATTCAAATTAATCTGGAGAGTATCTACTGTACAAGAAAAAAAAGGGTACAGAAATCATGAAACAAGAACTAGTTGTATTCAAGACACCTTAAGTGTGAAATGCACACTAGTCCCAGTTGAATTTATGTGAATGGATTAGAATGGATAGTAGTGAGAACGGGGACATTCACCAGTAATGAACAACCAACTCAGTAACAAAAGGCTTTTCAAAATCTGTAATCAAAATTGCTTAGTAATCTTTATGAATGGTGTTGGCTGTTCACATTTCAGGCCTGAAATGTGACTCAGCAGTAATGGATGTGAATAATACATGACCATCCCAACACACACGAGCACTAATCCTCACCCTGTTTCAGCAATTAAATATTATTTTCAGATATATGTGATCATTTTATCAGACAACAACTTTCCTTCATGTGTTTGATCATACCTCTCATCTCCCCATAATTTTGCAGAATATCTCTGATTTTGCCTCACATTTTTACTCTGCCTCTCTTAAAACATTTGATTTTCTGGCAAATCGCTAAGGATTACAGCACGTAAATAATGCCAGGCATTGGGGTTACATACTTCTTATTGATCAAAAATGTATTTTGGTGCAAAACCTGTTGTGTCATCTTTTTAAATGAATTTGAGCAACATTTAATATTTGTCCTAAATTTGGGCCTTTGTCTCCCCATTATTTTTGGCTTTGTCCAGAATTCTTAAGCAAAGAAGTTGAGTGTTATGTTAGAGTCTGCTCATCGATGCTGTGCCTCCTACCGCTGAAAAATATATGGATTCATTCTCGACAGAGACAATTTGAGAAGGTTTTCTAAAATATTCAAGCATAAATTTGCCATAAGTTTACCATACAGCAATTAGATGAATATTGTGAATCAAAGGTATTTTCTATTAACGAGTCTGCAAATTTGCAAGGTAATAAGAATAAAATATCACATTTTAACCAAGATTTGTGAGTACTTAAAAAAAAAACTAAATTTCTTTGCAGTTTGATAAAAATGACTAAAACAGTCTATAAGATTACATGCAAATACAAGTTTCAAAATGTTTCTACTGATCAAGGTTTGACTTACATAGGAACCATTTTGCTGTCTAAAAATGTGGTGCAAATAACATTCAGGATACCAGCGATTATTAAAAGCTGGAAAACTTTTTAGCAACTGGCATTAAACAGTTTTCATAACTTTTACATGCATACTGGGAATCGTTAATTTTCAGTGGTGCTGTAAGCTTTCTTTAATTAACGTTCCAAACAGTGCAAATCCAACTAAAGACAACTAATGAGCAGAAAGGACTTCACTCACCAGATGGTGCATTATGTTGAGATGAACTCACTTCCACATACAATGTGCATACATAAGGGTAAGCTACAAGGCATGTAGTTCCATGTTTAAATCTCAGCTGTGACACTCTTTCCCATTTACGCTTATCTTTGTAGTCAACAATTAAGGAACACAGACTGTAGATAAACAACTTCAGAAAAGAGTTTCAAAACTTACACATCATCCATTATTACCCTAAAGAAGTCTCCTTTCCAGAGATTAATCTTGTAGTATTGCATCTTTCCAGAAGCCTACAAAAGGAAATAAAAAAAGTTGTGTAAGATAAGCTACATAACTGTACCCATAACTATAAGGGAATTATTCCATCAAGGATATTGGATGTCAGTTTATAAAACTACAGGTTCCTTCCTCACAACCATATGCCTGCTCTTAGCACGTGAATATATGCTGATATAACAGAGACACACAGGCACACAAAAACTCAGAGCTTTCTTGACCCAATAGGGAGGCTGAGGCCTAAAGCCATAAAGAAGTTATGTCATAACAAGAGAAAAGATACCCCATCCTGGCTAGGGAAGGTGCACGAAAAAAGGTGGGAAGGAGGGAGGGTGCAAGTACTGCAACAGTGATCTATTAAAACATCTGCAATAGTAAGTTAACTTACACAACACTACTATGCTCTTTATTACGTCACAGTTGCAATAGCCATAACTACAGAAGGATATCTGCCAAGGTTTAGGAAGAAAGGATGGATGGAGAAAAGCCAGAAAATAGAAGTTATGTCCTTACCATAATGTTCCATGTGGAGTGTTCATCTCGCCTTTGTTCTTACACCTGGGTTCGGAGCCGATCCTCGGCTCTGTGTCGGCCGCTTGACAAAGCTCTGCATCGAGAAGAAGCTCGAGACCAACCTAATTCCCACAATCCCCCCTCTGCCTTTACCTCAGATCTAGTTTGCAAGTAAACCAGCAGAGAACAGAAGAGAGCATAACACTTCATACCAACAACAAACACGTATTTACATAGTACAACAACTGTTCAAGGCAGAAGCCGGAGAACAAACCAGGCACCTAAATTGGACGTTCTTCCTGAGGGAGGGAGGGTGGGAATGTAAGAACAAAGGCGAGATGAACACTCCACATGGAACGTTATGGTAAGGACATAACTTCTATATGTGAGAGTGTTCAATCTCGCCGTTTGTTCTTACACCTGGGTAGCGTCCCTAGCTCTGTGTTCCTGAGGAACTCAAGGGAGAACGTTCCTGAGCACAGTGGAACCAAAGGTTGCCCTGTCCCTAGAAATCCTATCCACTTTGTAATGAGAAATGAAGGTATGTGGTTTAGACCAAGTAGCAGCCGCACAAATAGTGTCTAACGGTAGGCGAGCTGCATGAGCCAGTGATGTAGATACTGATCTTGTAGAGTGCCCTTTGGGCTTGACAGGTAAAGTTTGCTCAGAGGCAGTGTAGACAAAAATAATACAGTCAGTAAGCCATTTAGACAAGGTTCGTTTGTAACGCCATACCCATCTTGTTGTCTGAGAAGGCCACAAAGAGCTGGTCTGTTTTCCTGTGATCCTTTGTTCTGTCCAAGTAAAATCTGAGTTGTCTATGAACGTCTAACTTGTGTAACATATATTCCAATTTATTGGAGTGATTCTTGAAAAATGTGGGCAATTCAATGGACTGATTAATATTATTAACGGAGCAGACTTTGGGAAGAAAGGATGGATTAGTGCGAAGAGAAACTCTGTCAGGGTGAAAATCAAATAAGGATGTTGAACTGAAAGAGCCTGAAGCTCCGATACCGCCTGGCGATGTGATAGCCACCAGAAAAAGGGTCTTCCATGACAAAAACTTCAAAGGACAGGAAGAGGCTGGTTCAAAAGGTGGTAGCATCAGCTGAGACAAAAGAAGGTTCAAGTTCCAAGGTGAAGTAGGAGTTCTAACTGGAGGTCTAATGTGGAAAGATCCTTTTAGAAAAGCCTTACAAAGCCTGTGAGCCATAATAGGAGCCCCACTTTCTCCCACATGAAAGTTTGATATGGCAGCTAATTGCACTCTCAAAGTGGCAGGAGAAGCCCTTGGTGGAACAATTCGGTCAAAAACTCCAAGACCTTATTCAGAGGAGCTACTAAAGGATCCAGTTGTTGTGTAGTTGCCCAATGTACAAAACGCTTCCATTTACTGGTGTAAGTCCTCGTAGTGGATGCTTTATGAGAAGTCACCAGGATATTTTGAACTGCAGGAGATAGAAGATCAGACCTGGCTAAGAAGGGAAGCGGAGCAGCCAAGCTGCTAGTTTGAGGGAGAGAAGCGACGGGTGGAGAGCCCCTGACGAATGGGTCAGCAGATCCGGCTCTGGGTCCAGGATCCAGGGTTCCCGCATTTGGTGTGTTAGAAGAAAAGGAAACCATATTTGACGAGGCCAGAATGGGACAATGAGGATAATTGTCGTTTGCAGGTTGCTGGCTTTCTGTAGAAATTTCGAAATCAGGGGAACAGGAGGAAAAGCGTACAGGAGACCCAGGGGCCAATCGTGAACCAGAGCGTCCCTTGGGACTTCCCCTGGAGGGGGTAATAGGGCAAAATAGCTCCTGCATTTGGCGTTCATTGGAGACGCAAACAGATCGCAGGAAGGCTGGCCCCACTTGCGAAAAATCTCCTTCGCAACTGACTGTGAGGGACCACTCGTGAGGTAACAGGATGGCTCTGCTCAACCTGTCCGCTATGACGTTGGATAACCCCGGGATGTGCATTGCTATCAGAAAGCGACCCGTGGACTCCGCCCATTGCCAGATTCTCATGGCCTCTCTGCATAGTTGGTAAGACTTGGTTCCCCCTTGCTTGTTTATGTACCAGACTACAGACATGTTGTCCGTCTGGACTGCAATTGTCCCTAGAGGAAGAAGGGGAGCAAAGTGTTGCAACGCTAGGAACACTGCCCTCAACTCCAGAACATTGATATGCAGATTGTATTCCAAATTGGTCCATTCGCCTTGGACTGTCTGTCCCTGAAAGATGCCCCCCCACCCTATCAGGGAAGCGTCCGTGGTCACTGTTGCTGTTGGAGTGGGTAGCACAAAGGGTCTTCCATTGGAGAGATTGCAAGTTCGAAGCCACCAAGCCAGGTGCGACTTGCATATGTTTGTGATGTAGATCTCGTGTGTCAGGGGTAGCTTTTGGAACGACCACTGTGCAAACAGAAGCCATTGAAGAACTCTCATATGCAGTCTTCCCAAGGGTATGGCAATGAGAGAAGCTGCCATGAGGCCCAAAACCTTCAGAACCAGTTTCGCTGGGGACTTTCTGGAAGAGAGAAGAAGAGATATATGATTTTGCAGGGATGCTATCCTTTCTGGGGGAAGCCTTAGAATTAAGCACTGCATATCCAATTCTGCTCCTATGAATGAGATATGCTGTGATGGCTGTAGTAAGGACTTTTCGAAATTTACGGAAAGTCCGAGATGAACACAAAGCTGTAGTGTGTAATCCCTGGCCTGAATCAGACGACGCTCAGTGGTGGCAGAAAGGAGCCAGTCGTCCAGATATGGAAACACCTGGAATCCGAGGCGTCTCAAGTGAGACGCTACCACTGCCATACATTTGGTGAAGACCCTGGGGGCTGAGGTCAGACCAAAGGACAGGGCTCGAAACTGAAAGTGACTGGCTCCCAGCCGGAAGCGCAAGTGATCCCTGGACGCCCTGGCCATTTTGATGTGGTAGTATGCGTCCTTTAGATCTATTGAGCACATCCAGTCGTCCTTTAAGAATGGAAGGATCGATTGAAGCGTGACCATTCGGAACTTTTCTTTCTTGATAAAGGTACTGAGTTTGCTTAGGTCCAGAATTGGCCTCCAGTCCCCTGTCTTCTTTGGAACTAAAAAGAACCTTGAGTAAGTTCCGAATCCTCTTTGGTCCGCTGGGACTGGTTGGATGACTCTTTTTCCTAGCAGCTTTGAAATTTCTGTAGCTGCAGGGCCTCGCAGATGGGGCGGCACATCTGGAAGTCTTTTCTGTGGAATTGGGGGCAATAGAAAGGGAATTTTATAGCCTCTGGTAACAACGCTTTTTACCCAATTGTCTGATGTAAGATTTTGCCAGGACTGTGGGTACAAAGCTAAGCGACCCCCGACTGCCTCCAGAGCAGGACAGTCGGGCCTCCTCTCAGGAGTGCTGAAAAGGTTTCCCGGGGAGTGTATCCCTGTCACCTTGGTTTTGCGGACCCCCTCTGCCGCCAGGGCGACGTCTTCCACCTCTACCCCCTCCTCTGCCTCTGGAGGGGGTATCAACCTGTGCGCCCGGAAAAGAACCCTGGGGTTTTCGAAACCACATCTTTCCACCTCGTTGCCCCTTGGGGTACGGTCTGGATGGGGTGGAAAAACGGACTCCGACAGCAGACAGAGTCTTTCCCTCTTGCTCACACCGGGTAAGGGTCTCCTTTACTTTAGGGCCAAAGAGAGTGGCACCATCAAATGGGGCGTTAGTAAAGGAAGACTTGAAGGCTTCCGCAAATGAACATAAGCGCATCCAGGACTGCCTACGAAGAGCAATCGCTGAAGCTGCTGCCCTACTCGATCCTTCTGCGTATGAGATCAGCCTCATGGATGAGTTAACAATAGAAGTAAGGGTGTTGAGATGTGCTGTAACCTTCTCCGAGACAGCAGCATCTGTAGTACCCTGGAGGGTATCTCCCAACTCTTTGATTAGATCCCTCTGTAGCCGTGTAAAGTGGGTCAAATAGTTCAGGGATCGCATAGAAAAAGCCGCTGAACTAAAAATGCGCTTCCCATATCTGTCCATTGTCCTAGAATCTCTATTAGGCGGATGGACAGATGAGGAAGATTCCGACATCTCCTTTTTCATGGCTGCGGCCACCACCATAGCGTCCACTGGCACTCCCTTTGTCAGATAAGCCGTATCTTGGGGGGCAGTAATAAATTTGTTAGGCTTCCTAGGGACTGGCTCCACCGTGTCAGGTGTCTCCCACACCCTTCGAGCAATCAGCTCCATTAACTCATCGAAGGGCGGAGTGACCCAGGAGGAGGAAGGGCGAGCACCGAATGCCTTCAGCAAGACTGACTCATCCTCAGAAGGGGGAAGGGATTGCCAATCACCTCTCTGCTTTAGGATCTCCAGGATGTCAAAAAAGGAGACATCCTCCGAGGGTGACTTTGGGGACCCCTCTGACTCATCTAAGTCAGTGTCCGATGTCAATGATTCTTGTGGAGAATCTAAGTGTCTCCTCTTACACAATCTTTTCCTCGGAACTTCCTCGGGGGGGGGCATCCAAAGAAGCCTCCGAGGAAGAGGGGGCACCCTCTAGGGGTGGCTGAGACACTGGTGCTCGACGCTTGGACGTAGCCGTGGGTGCAGAGGAGGATAACGGCCCTTTATGGGAAGGAGAAGCTGTATCTGCTGAAGTGGTTGTCTGAACAGACAACACCTTCCTCATGAGTTCGAAAGCCCCCGGGTCCCGAGTCGAGGTATCCCCCGGTTCCGAAGAAGTCAGAGGAATCCCTGAGACAGGTACCGAAGGCATCGAACCCGAGGACGGAGCCGAGTCGATCCGAGCCGAGGCCCCGAGAGGGAGTGTCGGAACCGAAACATCAGTCCGACTCTCAGTCCCGGAACCAAGGATGGATCTTCGGCTCCGAGACTCCAGTACTGGATCCGACGGAGTCGAGGTGAACGGTACCGACCAAGAAAGGGACGGCTCTGGAACCGAGGGCTCCACAATCAGCAGGTCAGCCTCTCCCGGCTCCGAAGACTGAATAGGCCTCGGAGGAGGAACAGGTGGAGATAAGGGAAGGCCTTCGAGTCTCGACACCAGCTGGGAGGAGACGGAGATGAGCTTGGACAAGGCCGTATTCTCCATCAATTTCTGCACCACGCGGTCCACATCGGTGTTGGAGAGGGGCCTGGAAGAACGCGTCGAAGGAATCGAAGACGGAGCCGACCTCAAAAGTGCAGGAGGAGGAAGCTCCGTCACCGGTTCCAAGACTCGAGGCTCGGTAACTGACAACAGTTCAACACTCGGCCCCGAAGTCTGTGGAACCGGTGATCGAACTTTGAATGAAGAGCTCGGAGCCGATGACTTGGGCTCCGACGTCTTCGATTCCTTCGAGGATTTAGATGCCTGGTCTGATGCATCCAGAGCCTCTTGGAAAGTAGGTTTTAGAAGACCCCTATCCATAAGTTTCCTGGGCCTATCTGTCATGACCCTTCCACTGAATGAATGACAGATAGAGCAGTCTTCCTGCAGATGGAGAGGGCCAAGACAGTAGACGCAGGAACTATGATGGTCTGTGACAGACATCTTCTGTCCACATTGGCAACGTTTAAAGCAAGATTTAGCTTTTTCTGACATGGTAATAAATCCAGAAAACAGTGTACAATCCTGTAATTAATGTCAAATCCAGTGCATAAGTCAAAGCCAGTAAATAGTCAAATCCTGAAACCTAAGTCACATCCAGTAGTCAAATCCAGTTAAGGGTGGGGTAGGCCCCGAGGGAACTCAAAAGTATATAAAAGCATATAAAACTTATATACGGAACCGAGAAACCCTCGATACACTACTCACACATACAAACACTCAATCTGAAATATTTGAATACAAAAAAACTAATGAAAGAATTATAAGAAATAATCAATCTTAGCTTTCAGGTGGTCCGAGCTCATCAAAATGATGCGAACTTTGCAGCGGCAAACTAGATCTGAGGTAAAGGCAGAGGGGGATTGTGGGAATTAGGTTGGTCTCGAGCTTCTTCTCGATGCAGAGCTTTGTCAAGCGGCCGACACGGAGCCGAGGATCGGCTCCGAACCCAGGTGTAAGAACAAACGGCGAGATTGAACACTCTCACATCTATTATTCCCTGTAGAAGATCAAAGCCTCCTCTAGCTCTCAAAACTCAGCCAGGCATGTAATATATATAGTGAAAGTGTGCAGAAAGGACCATAAAGCTGCCTCTAGAAATGCTACAGAGTCCAGTCCTTTGCCAAAAGCCTCAGAAGTGGCAACAGCTCTAGTAGACTGAAACTTAACATTCTGAGGGGGACTTTTGCCAAGGTTTAAGTAACAAAACTGAATAGCCTGAGCAGACACCTTGTTTAGATAATGGCTGCTCTTTTTTCTTGCTATAATACAATTACAGTTTTGTAAATAAATTAACCATAACAGTAGATATTCAAATGATTGTTGCTGCAGTAGCCTAAGATGTATGGGTTTTATCCAGCTAAGAATATAACAGCCAGCTAGCTTCCAAAGCTTTCAGGGCACCTTCCATGCACCCAAACCACTGAGCTGACTAAAAAAAATGCTGACCCACTATGAAAGGTTGCAACTCTGATACTCCTCTTGCAGAGGTCAGAACAAATAGCATGACTGTTTTCTAAGTTAAGAACCTCAAGTCAGCTTGATGAACTGATTCAAATGGACCAAGTGTAAGTTTTTCTAACATAAAATTAAGATCCACGGGAGAAGCCACCAGTTTTCGTTGAGACTTCTTTTACAACTCCCTTTCAAAAACATTTTTCACATAAGCTGCATTTAAAGATGAGAATCCATGGGAAGGAATGCTGAAATGGCCAACAAATGAACCTTGATTGAGGAATAAGACATAAAAAACGTGCCTAAACAGTATTAAAATTCTATCATCTAAGCAATCAGTTGTAATTGTTTGGGGTAAGACTGCATCAAAATCCCCTTTTTCCTGTGTGAGTAAATCTAGTCTTTGAGGAAGCTTGTGGTAAGTGGCCCTGGCCATTTCTTAATAAGGGAGAACAGCTGATGCCTGAGCCAAAAGGGAGTCACCACAATGATCTTGGGGAATTTCTTTTGAATCTTCAGAAGTACCCTGTATACTACTATAAAGGGTGGAAAACATACAGCAACATTCTTTTCCAAGGAAAAGAAAAGGCATCTGCCTTCAAGGCCTTCTTCCATAGAGTCCTGGAGCAGAATTGTGCCAGTTGATTGTGTAGGAAAGAGGAAAAAAAGATCTACCTGACAAATTCCCCAATTGATAGATAAAATCTTGGAAGACTACCGATCTAGTTTCCATGACGGAATGTAGGATGCCTGTAGACTGCGACTGTGCAGGAAAGCTATATCCAGTGTTAACATGGCCAGTCTGCAAAGGGGATAAGATCTAGTTCCCCCTTGTTTATTTATGCACTACATCACTATGGTATTGTCTGTAACTACTTGAAGAGGCCATGGGAACGAGAGATAATTCAAAGCGTTAAGCACCTGTATAAGAGCTAGCAGCTCTTTCACATTTGTGTGCTTTGTCTGTCTTTCTCATCCAAGTGACCTTGCACTTTTATCCCCCTTGACACTGTGACCCAAGGAAAGTCCAAGACGTTTACTGTAACTGACTGCTTTGGAACAGAAGGGTACAAGGGGAGACCTGGATTCAGGAATATTTGATGTTTCTAGCAAATGATTTCTCTTTTCACAAATCCCAGAAATGGAATTTGACAAGCTAATGGATGTTGGTTCAAGGACCAAAGAGACTTCAGATACCGTTATATCTTTCTTGTGTGGAGTCTTCCAAGAGGTATCATGAGAATCATGGATGTCATGAGACCCAGAATCCTGAAGAATTCCCTTGCACTAACAGAAGTTGTGTGGAAAAAACATGGAATAGATCTAAATACAGATCTATTTTCTCTTCTGGGAGAAAAGCTGTTTCTACTGACGTATCTAGCAGACACCCCAGAAACACAATCCTATGTGATGGAATCAAAACAGTCTTTTGAAAGCTCTCTTGAAATCCCAGCCTGTGTAGATCTCTCACCCAAATGCAATTTCTGACACATTGATAAAAATTCTGCAAAGAGAAGCAAGTCATCTTAATATGGGAAAAAAGATAGATATCCTGTAACCTGCAACGGGTTATGACAGGAGCTAGACACTTTGTGAACACTCTTGGAGCAATGGATATCCCAAACAGTAAGGCAGAGAACTGATAATGGGATCCAGACAAACAAACCTTAAAAACACCTATCTGGACTAATGGGAATATAAGGTTACTAAAAAAAAAAACACAAATGAGGAAGAATGGGTAACAGGTTATGAAATTAAAACATTTTGAACATGGGCACTATCACAAAATGATTCAGGAAAGACAGATCCAGTACTGGTCTCCATACATTTTCTTTTTTTGGCACTAAAAACATTACTGATTAAAATCCCTTTCCCAACTGGAAAGCAGGAACTGTCTCTACTAGTCCCTGAGACAGCATGCGGTGCAGAACAGGATGGAAGAGAAGGGTTTGGTGTGGTGGATGAGGAGGAATCCCCTGAAAAGGAGGAATTTCCTCCCACTGTCATCTGTATCTGAAATGGATCAGCATCAGAAACCAATTGTGTGAAACAATCTGTTGCCAAACAGAGAAAAAGAGACTCAGACTTTCTGGGAGGGATAATGGACTGCCAGGGTAGGAGGGAGCAAGATCCCTCAAACAGTTATTCTGCCTTATTTGACTGTTCTTTTTTCTGGGGGGTTCCAGCTTTCTTTTTGGAACCTCCCTGTCACTGCTTCTTAAATACCTGCTTAAAAGCATTTTGTTGATACAGTTTATTTTGTTTCTTTCCAAAACTGGACAAAAGAACAGAAACTCCCTTGGAAAACTTAGATAAGCAGGGATAAAAATTCAGAGCTACAAAATCTGAAAGAGTCTGTGAATCAGCTTCCCTCTTTCATCATACTTTCTGACAACCTCTGCCGCAGAGTGTCCAAAAAGTAAATCTGTACCCAAAGGAGAATTCAAAATCTCATTTTTCACATGTTCTGCGAGATTCCAAGAATGCAGCCAGGCAAACCCTTTCAACACAATACCAGTGGCTACAGCCCTGGAGCAGTACTTACAGAGTAATAAACACACTTCAAACAATGAACAGTGACCCAAGAAACAGAAGAAACAAAACCACATAAAGCAAATTGCTCCTCGCAAGAGGAAACTGCAGCCAAACATTCCTCATACATTCACAATTTGTCAGTACAAATTTTAATATAAGAGCCTGACAATTCAAAATTCCAGAGATCAAAGTTGCAGAAGTATATACACTTTCCCTCAAACTTATCAATAGCTTTTCTGTCCTTGTCAAAAAGAGAAGGCTTCAAATTAACAAATTAATTGGCAGCAGCTGGGTTAACTAAAAAGTACAGTTGTGTACACTTACCATAAATGTAGATGTGCGAGTGTATTCATTGTTGCAGTCATCACACTTGGGTTATCCTGCCAGGGTTAGCCCTCAGTCGGCCTGAACACCAGAGGCTTAGTATTTCTGCGTCAGTTGCTGTTGCTCCAGGACTGACCTCAGGTCATATATAAAATCAGGCAGCCGACACCATTACATCAGTTTTTCTTGCCCCAAATGTCAGGAGCTCCCAAATAGGGAGATAGGTTATAGTGGAAGAACACAACAAGCAGAAAGTAAATACCAAATAGCACTGTAATGAGTGAGGAAGAGAAGAGAGACAAGGGGGATGGAGGGTGGGAAACCCGGACTGCAACAGTGAACACACTCAAACATCTACATTTATGGTAAGTGTACACAGCTGTACTATGTTCTTCATGTTTCACTGTTGCAGTCATCACACTTGGGTTGATTCCCAAAGCTGAAGTAAAGGGTGGTTGCAGTCAAGAATTATTTGGGCTGGCTAGTATGCCCTGCAGGACTGCGGTTGCAAAGCCTGCCCTGGATTTGGAAAAGATAGGCAGGTCATAATACTTGGTGAAGGTATTAACAGAACTCCATGTTGCAGCCTCCAGGATGTCCCTGGTAGAGACCCCTCTGAGAAAGGCTGCAGAGGTGGAAGTAGCCCTAGTGGAATGTGTCCTGACCCCCTGTGGGGGTGGTTCCCCGTGGTGTTTGTAACAGAAGTGGATACAGCGTGCAATCCATCTGAAAATGTTTTGTTTGGATATGGCCTTGCCCTCTGCCCCTGTTGCAAAGCTGACTAGTAACTGGTTAGTTTTCCTAAAAGGTTTAGTTCTATCCAGGTAGAATCTGAGCTGTCTATGTACCTCTAAAGAGTGCAGGATTCTTCCCCCTTTATTTTGAGGCTTAGGGAAAAAGGTGGGCAAATGAATAGATTGGTTGAGAGCCACACCGGACACCACCTTAGGCATGAAAGTTGGGTTAGTCCTGAGAGAGACCCTGCCAGCATGAAAAATTATGAAAGGTTCCACAGCCATAACTGTTTGTAGCTCAGACACTCTTCTAGCTGAAGTGATGGCTAGAAGCAAGGCTGTTTTGCAAGAGAGAATTTTTAACTCTGTTGAAGCTGCAGGCTCAAAGGGTGGTAGCGTGAGCTTTTCCAACACAAAGTTAAGGTCCCAAGCAGGGGTAGGGGCTCTTCTGGGCGGCCTTAAGTTGTTAGCCCCTCTAAAAAACTGCTGGATGAGAGGGTGAGGAGGAAGATCTGGGAACCCTTTTGGGGTTGGCAGTGTGTGGAAGTACAGTTTGTACCCCTGGTACACTATGTTGAGGACCCATTGGTCGTTGGTGATGGAGGCCCAGTTTTTTGCATGAGAGGCACGTTTTCCTCCTAGGGGCACAAGCGGGTGGGCAGAGGTAAGAGGTGGAGTTGAAAAGTCATTGTGAATTTTTGCCATAAGGGGGTGGCTTACCACTCCCTGTTTTAGAAGTGGAGGTACTCCATTGCTTAGATCTCTGCATTCCCTGGGAATGCTGTCTGGGGGGTCTGCCTGCCCTAGGTGTAGTCTGAGCCAGCCTTGATGGGGCTGGAAAGGACAAGTGCTCGGAGGGGCAATGCCTACCGAATCTCTGAGGCTGGACTTGTAAAAAGTCTTTGTCTGCATAGACTCAGCTTTTTCTTCCATCTTTTTTAAAACCTCTTCTGCCTTGGTGCCAAACAAATTGTCTTTGTTCAATGGTACATCCAATAATTTTGATGTGACATGGTCTGGCAAGGTCTGTTCCTTAAGCCAAGCATGCCTTCTAAGTACAGAACCTGTGACTGCTGCCCTGCAGGATGCTTCTAGGGCATCATACCCACATTGCAGGGTGTGCTTAGTAACCTGGCTTGCAGAATGCATAAGCTCCTGTAAATCTTTATCTTCTGCACAAGCCGAAAAGGTAGATAATTTTTGTTTAAGAAGTTCCATTGTATGTTGCTGGTATTTCAACACGTGGAACTGACAATTTAAAGCTCTAATGGCAAGAGTTGCAGAAGTGTACACTTTTTTACACCATCTGTCTAAAGCTCGGGAATCCCTGTCTGAAGGGGTGGGGATTCTTAGCTGTGGGTGCTTTTATTCCTTTAGGTCCTAGGGAGATGACCTCTGGGTCAGCAGTAGGATTTTTGAAGAGAAATTTGTGAGAGTCAGGGACTCTGTAATACCTGTCAGGTTTCCAGGGAGCAGGTGGTAGGGTGTCAGGAGTTAAACTGGATTCCATGAAAACATCACCCACAACATCCAAGACAGGAGGAATAGCTAAGGATCTGTGTTGTGGTAAATCTTAAAAATTTCCTGAGTCTCTTTTTGGACTGAGGGTAATCCTGGCATTTCCAATGGAAATGCTCTCTCAAAGTATGTAGGGTTTCACCAAAAGAAAAATCCTCTGGGGACAGGCAGAAGGAATGGATTCCTCTGCATCTGAATCCTCACAGGCAGACAAGGGCATGTCTTCATAATCAGAAACCTCAGAGTCATTGGACTCCTGGTCAGATAAGGCCGCTGGGGACAAGTCTCTTTTTTTTTTTTAGAGGGAGTAGGCTGGCTTCTCCTAATCAGCATGATAAGGTCTTCCACCATTTTAAGCATTTGAGAGTGAGGCACGGAAGCATGTGCTTGAGCTTGGGTCGTCGGTTTTTTAGGCGTAGTTCGTACCCTGGGCCTTAGGAACTCAGTAGTTTTAGAAAGAACTGAAGACGTGAAAGAAGTCGTCGGTTTGTGACGAATATCGGTAATGTGAAGAACTTCCTTGGAAGCCGGTGCCTGCTCAGCGGCTCCACACCCATCCAAGGTAGAGACATCCACAGGATCCTTAGTCAAAGAACGGGTCTCGGTAGTGGCCTGCAAATCCATAGAAGCTGGCATCAGGGGCTGCGAAAGCGCCTCACTTGTGTACCGGCGAACTGGTGATTAGCTTAACAGAAGCATCGTCGGCAGTTTTGGACCTGTGCGGTCTGTCTTTGTCTTTATACTTACATTTTTTCGGAAGATCGGTACTCAGATGGCTTACCGAAGCCATTTTGGAATACTGAGATCGAGAGCGAAAGTATTTAGCTACAATAAGGGCCCGACGACATATAGTTCTGGCACTGAACAAAGCAGTCACAAAAATGTTGCTTTACCCTACACAAAACAAAGTAAAAAATACTGTTAACACTTTCCCCAACCTCAACAAGTAAAATAAATAGTTTCCACAGAAAAAGTTGCTTTCAAAAACTTTTAAGAACCTTTTACCACAGAAGTAAAAAAGTGCGCTCCCATTTAAAATACATAAAAGTAATATGACAGTCAATAAAAATACTTTCCTGAAGCTATAAAATGGTTGTTTTTCACTATAAACTTAATTTAAACACTAAAAAAATAACATGGAAGATTTTTTCACTGAAGAGAACTTATCTGACCAATAAAAGAACAGTATCAGACGAATACTGATCCTTGTAAGCCCGTAGAAGAGTTCTTTACTTGGAGGCAGGAAAGCTCTGAAGGGCTTGGCACCCAAACCAGTCTTTTAATCAGCTCAGCTTGGGCTGACAAACAGTTTGGCCATGTGGAAGGTGCCCTAAAGCTTTGGAAGCTGCCTGGCTGTTATATCCTCTGCAGGACATAACCCATACAACCTAAGCTACAGCAGCAGTGATCAATATGAAGCACATCTGATAAGGTAATATAAACAAATAAAAACCTTATGAAGCATCTGAAATCTGGAAATACAGGAATGTGATTATATGCATCTTTTAAATCTAAGGTCACTAAAAACTCAAAAGGAGAATAAGGGGTAACAAGTTCTGAAGAAAAAGCATTTTTAACTTGGGTACTATCGCAAAAAGGTTCAAAAAGGAAAGTGACAGAACTGGTTTCTAAAAATCTTCTTTCTTTGGCAAAAGGAGCATCCTACACATTCATAGTTTTTTAGTTGTGTACTAGGCTAATGACCACTGGGGAGATTTTAAGCCTAGCCATGTATCCCAAATCTCTGACAAGTTCTGTTACCCTTGATAAGTGTAATCAGGGGCTTGGAAGATGAAACATTTACAAGCAGAGGCCTGGGAGATGACACATTTGCAGTCTGCCTGTGTCTTTTAGAGGCACAGATGCCAAGCCAGGGATGACTTTCCTGTTCCTCATCCAATTGTCCAAGTTACACTTGAATTGGGTTAGGGAGGAACTTTGTTTCACATGGAAGGGGAGTGTGTTGCAGAGAAGGGATAGTCTCTGGTACACCTATCTCTCCAGCAGGTCCTATTTATATCACAGGCCATGTTTAAATCTTTAGAATGGGCAATTCTGGTGATATTCACTTTGCAGATATGCAGGTGGTCCATCAGTGTGGGGTCCAACAATGCTTTGTATTCCAGGTACAGATATCCACTCAACAATCTGTAGGAGACAGGATACAGGGATAGGGTTTTGAGGTGGTCTGCACAGGACATGTTCGTTATACCCTGTATTCTTTTAGTGGGGAACCTCTGTGGATGTTCCAATTGTTGGATATGCCTGGTTAAGTACATACCAAAGTAAGACTATATACCAGAGGAAGCACTGTACTCAATGACAGGTTTGATGAATGCAGAATATAGTGGAACAATGACCTCTTTGGACCTAGATGCCATACCTTTGTTAATAAGTTGCACAACACAAAAATATTTCCTCAGTGCTGTAGAGACATGATGGTCAAAGGCTAAATTACTTTCTATGTGCATTCCCAAATACCTGACTACTGGGTCGACTCTTAGAGGTGTGTTGTCAATATGATGGTTACCAGGGGTGGACGACTTTGAAAAGGATACCACTATGCATTTCCTAGCATTTAGTTTTAGTCCATGGCTCTAACAGAAGTTATTTTTCTGTGTGAACCCTTTATGGAGAACATTAGTATCAATGGGAGAATTCTATGATTACTCTTAATTTGCAATCATCTGCAAATCTGGCTAGCCAGAGGCCCTTGATGTTAGCCTTGACTTCAGAGAACAAGATGCCAAAAAGGATTGGTCTCAGGATAGATCCCCGAGAGACTCTGTTAGTGACTGGCTGCTTTGTAGAGGTGAACTCTCCAATTCAAACTTCCTGGGTCCTCTCCATGAGCCAGATAGCTATCCACTGGGTGTATAATGGTTTATACCTAACCTCGAGTATGTCAACAATGTCCGAATGAGGTATTGTGCCAAATATCTTGGCCAGGTCAAGGTAGGCAGTATAAACCATTCTGCCCTTGACCATTGCTTTGGTGACCTTCTCAAAGAAGTCCAACAGGATGAAAAGGAGTGGCCTGCCCTTGACAAAACAAAACCGGGTTGAGTCTAGTATCTGGATGTTTCTTATGTCATTATTGATCATTTCCATGATAATTCTTTCTATGGCTTTCCATATGAGACTAGTGAAACTTATTGAGAGTGTAGTTTCCAGGGTCTGCAGATGGCCTGCCTTTGTGCAGAAGAATGATGGTTGCAGTCCTCAGTTCATGAGACATAAAGTCTATTTGGAAGCTGTGTGTAAATAGTGATTCCAGAGGGCTTAATATGTCATGTTTCATGATATTTAGAAGGCAGCATGATATTGTCTGGACACATCAATATAGTATTCTTGGCCTTAGAGAGAGCATTGAGGACTTACTCCCTAGTGACAGTAGGGAGAGGCTGAGAAGGAGAGAGAGATGGGGTAAAGTTAGAGCTGAAATTGTCTGCCAGTGGGTTTGCTGTATCTTCTGGCTCAATATAGGTGGTTCCATTAATAATGAACTCTGCACACAATTGTGTATTGTCTTTAAAGGTGTGAACATAGCTAAAGAATGCCTTGTGACTGTCTTTGGCCTGAGATGCCAAAGTACCTCAAGTCTGACTTTGGTAGACTTTATTAGTCCCCTGAATTGTTTGTTTAATTTGATGAGAGTGCTTTTATCCTGCTGGGTATTATACATCCTATTTTTTGCAATGATTTTCATCCTTCTGTTAAAAACAGCCTATTGATGCTGTGATTCCACTAGGGTGGCTTGTTTTGTACTTATTCCTGGTGGGTACAGCTGCCTCTACGCAGCTATTAGCATGCTTATATAGAGTGTCTGTAAACAATTCCATGTAGGCAGCAGTGTTCTCAGGGTTTAGAGAGGCTATCCTATCTCCCTGTTCCAAAACTCAATACATGATCTCCAGATAAGACACATATCAGATATTAAACTGATAACAGGTGCTGCACTTGATCTTAGCCAAAAGGCCAAGAAGCAGGAATAAAACCAGCTGTCCCCTAACTGTGGAGGAAGGACAGCCTCTATCGCCCCCTGAGCAAGTATATGCTGAATGACAGGAGGGAAAAAACAGTCTGGTCTAGCAGGTGAGCAGGAATCCCCCATAAAGGAGAGAGAGACTCTAAATTTCCATCTGTAACCTTGATGGATTACTCTCACAACCCATCTGTCTGAAACTGTTGCCAAAGAGAAAAACAGAAGCTCAGACTTTCTGGAAGGACTAAAGGACTGCCAGGGCGAGAAGGGATTGGAAATCCATCACATAGTCCTTCAGACTTATTAGACTGTACTTTGTTTCTTTTTGGAACCTCCCTGCCATTGCTTTTAAAATATTTGCTTACTAGCAGCTTGCTGGGATCGTTTATTTTGCATTTTAAATAAAGTTGTAGAGGAAGCATTGAATACTTGATAAACTTGGAGAAGGAGGGCTGAAAAATCTGAGAAATCCATTGAATCATCTTTCTTCTGTCATCACACCTATTAATTACCTCTGAGGAAGAAGGCCCAAAAACTATTCCTCTATCCAAGGGAAAAATTAAAAATTTCAATTTTATCATCCTCTGGACGGGTTTGAGAATGCAGACAGGCAAACCACCTTGAGGTAGCATCAGAAGAATCATATGCAGATTTCTAACAGTGGGTAGTCACTAGAGGCACAGAAGAAACCAAGTTACACAAAGCAGATTTCTCCTCAAAAGAGGAAACAGAAGCCAAAATATTTCTCATATTCTCACAAGAGGCAAGCATAAACTTCAAAAAAATTAGCTTGACAACAAAGAACTGTAAAAAAGTGTTGCAGAAGAATATATATTCCCAAAGCTATCAAAAGCCTTCCAATCCTTGTCAGAAGGAGAGGAATTAGTATTAACCAAATGCTTAGCAGCAGCTGGATTCACATAACAGCTGCTGAATATGATCTGGGATGAGTGTATAAAAACTTGATTGAGGCACTTTATATAGTCCCTCTGGGGTTTTTTTGATTGGCAGCAGGCTGGCTGTCAGGATAATTGCAGGCTGTGAAAAAAAACATCCTCCAGTGCATGCAGAACAAGAGAAACAGGAGTAGACTTTAGAAATACCAGCTACAAGAAATCATAATACCCCCTGAGACACTGAGAAATTTCACTGTTTTCCCACTGAAACAACTGATTTATTCTGTAAATAGTTTCAGAGAAAGCGAACCGGTTGAAAGTACTGATCAAAAACAAACTCTCCTCAGAATCAGAAATCTGTGGAGACATGGTCATTTTGCGGTTCAGACTATTGAATCTCTTCAGAAAAAGAAGAATCCATTTTTCTTTTAGCAGAAATAGCCATACAGGAAGAGTCAAAAGCCTGCACTAAACACTGAGCTAAACCCAATAATCTACTCCTACCCACAGTAACTGAGACAGGAGAAGATATATGCTTAAAATTTTCTTTCCTTTTGATAGGATGTTCTATAGAAACAGATCAACTTTTGCCAGAAAAAACTCCTTTCAGATGGGCACAGCTTTCTGGCTAGACAGAGTAGCATTCTCTGCCCCTTCTTTTAGGACCAACAAGATTGGCTCTCCCATGCCTGCCAAGGGAACTTCAACATGCACAGAGGATGTATGTAACCCCTGATCTATGATATCTGCAGGGACTACACCAGCAGCAACCAAGGAAAAAGATGAGTGGTCCAAGGAACCAGCTGTTCCACAGTAAAGTCACCCACATAAAGCCAAGGTACTTTAGCAGCCCGTTGTGATAAAAAAGGCTGTTGAACAATTTTCTTCTTTTTGTGGCTGGAGGAAGGAAAAACCAAAGAGCTTAAAAGTTATGTACTTACCATAACTTGGCATTTATGCTGTCCATTTTCATTCTTCCTCACTACTGGGTTACAAATCTGACCCTCAGATCTGACTTGGCTGCATTTCTTACACTTGGATCCAAGTCTCGAGCTCCTCCCTCAACCTATAATGATCTACAATCTCTGCAGCTTCCTCAGATCGAGTTTGCTGACTTATTGCCTACCGAATAAAAACTCATGATAGATGGAAATCAGAGACTCAAACTAGGAATGTAAGTGTTCCTATAAATCCAATAGGTCCCCAGGAGCTAATAGGATGGGAGATGGCTGGGAGGGAAGGTGAGGAAGAATGAAAATAGACAACACAGATGCCAAGTTATGGTACGTACATAATTTTTACATCTGATGTTGTCGTTTTCATTCTTCCTCACTACTGGGCAAAGTCCCCAGCTAAGTTACTCTCGGGTGGCCAAGAAAGGATATGTCGTAGCACTGTCAAACCAAAAGAAGCTCTACTTCTGGAGACAATTTATAATGTGTCACAAAGGTAAGAGTCTTTGACCAAGTGGCTGCAGCACAAATATCATCAACTGACACTCTGGGGGAGAAAACCGATGATGCAGCCATAGATCTAGTAGAATGGGCTTTAGGAAGACGAGGAAATTTCAATCCATTTTTTGAATAAATTAACGAGATACAGTCAGTAATCCATTTAGCCAACATAACTTTGCTGCTTGACCTACATGGTTAGGTGAGAAAGAAACAAATAGCCGGTCAAACTTTCTGCACTGTTTTGTTCTACGAAGGTAGAACTGCAGGTGCCTATGAACATCAAACAGATGCAAAATATATTCACCCTTGTTGGAAAAATTTGGAAAGAAGACTGGCAACTGTATAGACTGGTTTATATTAGTCTCTGTGGCTACCTTAGGCATAAGGGATGGATTGGTAAGGAAATAAACTCTATCTTTTTGAAAAATTACGTAAGGTGGTTTCGATAAGGCTTGAAGTTCAAACATTTTTCTTGCTGAAGTAACAGCTACCAAGAAGATGGTTTTCCATGAAAGGAATTTCATTTCACAAACATCAATTAGTTCAAATGTTTTTATGAGTTAGTCCTTAATGAATAATAGTTAGATCCCACACAGGAGTAGGATCTTTTATCATGGGTCTAAGCAGAAAAATCCTTTTCATGAAGGCTTTGCATAATTTAGACATAGCAAGGGAGCCAGAAACATCTCCAGCATGAAAATCTGAAATGGCTGCAAGCTGAAGTTTTATAGTTGAAAAACTAGCTCCTTTCTTGAAGAGAGAAGCAAGAAAGAGAAGGATGGCTGAACCTGGGGCTGAGAAAGGATCAATATTCTCTTTGAAAGCCAAAATGGCCAACCTTTTCCATTTGCTTTGATACACTTTTTTGTAGAAGTTCTTGGAAAGCTAAAACTATGTCTTGGACAGGGAAAGCAGGTCTGGATCTTTGTAAAATTACTGGAACTGGAGACATCAAGCATACAGTTTGAAGGTGAGTAGACTGAGGTGGTGATTCCCCGACTGATGAGACAGGAGGTCATGTCTGGCCTCCAGAATCCATGGGGGATATTTCAAATGAGACCAGAGAATGGGGAACCATACCTGACGAGGCCAGTAGGGACAATGAGGATCAGTGAACTTTTCAGCCATCTGGCTTTCTGCAGAAACCTCACGATCAATGGAAGAGAGGGGTAAGCATAAAGGAGACCGGAGGGCCAATCATGAACTACAGAATCCCTCGAGGAGTCTCCGGAGAGGAGATCAGAGCGAAGTACTTGCTGCACTTGTTTTTGGGGGATGCAAAAAGGTCTCAGCAAGTTTGGCCCCAATGTCTGAAAATCAGATTCACCACTGACTGATTGAGGGACCACTTGTGAAGGGGTTAGAATGGACCTGCAGAGTTTGTCTGCTAGAACGTTGGTTTTCCCCAATACATTGTTTCAACTATAAAGCGGTCAGAAGATATTCCTCATTCCCAGACCCTCATGGCCTTCCTGCATAATGGGTGAGAATGGGTTCCTCCTTGTTTGTTGATAAACCCAACAACTGACATGCTGTCGGTGTGTATAGCAATTTTCACAATGAGGCTGTCCTGAAAAGCTTGCAATGTTAGAAGAACTGCTCTCATCTCTAGGGCGTTGATATACAATCTGTTCTCTGAGAAAGATCACATGCCTTGGACCATCTTTCCCTCGAAATGCCCCCCCACCTGAGTTGGGAAGCATCCATGGTCACTGTGGCATTGGGGGGGGGGGACGGTTTGCCCAGAAACAGAGCCAAGATCTTGAAGTATCAACCTTGCCAAGGGAGACAGTAAAGAAATTATGTCCTGTATGTGGTGTCTCAAGAATGCTATGAGACAAGGACTCAAAGAAGCTATCTTGTTCATTGTATCCAGGACAACACCAATGAATTCCAACCTTTGAATGTGGAAGAAGTTCAATTTGGCAAGATATATGGCCCAGGTAGCTGAATATCTGGAATAAATAGTCCCTGGCCTAAAGTACTTGATGCCGGGTTGGAGCAGTGAGAAGCTAGTCATCCATATATGGAAACACCTGGAATCCTTTCAGTCACAGATGAGCTGTCATTACTGCCATGCATGTGGTAAACATCCTGGAGGGTGTAGTGAATCCAAAGGGCAAAGCTCTGAACTTGTAATGACTGGCTCCCAGTCTGAAATGCAAATGACTTCTGGAGTGTCTGTCTATTTTGATGTGATAGTATGCATCCCGAAGGTCTATGGAGCACATCTAATCGTCCTTGCACAACAGAGGTAGAATGGACTGAACTGTAACCATCCGGAACTTTGACTTCTTTACATGTTGATTTTGACTGCTTGGATCTAGAGTGGATCTCAGGCCCTCACGGTTTTTTGGCAATAAAAGAAATGGAAGTAAGTTCTGAATCCTCTCTGTCCAGTTGGGACCTCTTGGATGACTCCTTTTTGCAGTAATTTTTGAATTTCCAGTACTGCATGCTTCCAATGATGGGGAGTTTCCTTTGTTCCACCAGAGGCGGATGGAAAAAGGGAATATAATAACCTCTGGATATTATGCTTAGCAACCAGGTATTTGTTGTCAGATTGGTCCACGCATCTAGGTACAGGGAACAATAACCCCTGACTGCCTCCAGAGATGGACAGGCAGGCAGTGCTTCAGGAACGCTGATAGGGCTTGTCAGAGAAAGGTTCTCTGAAGCCCTGATTCTGTGGACTCCCCTGCCTCTGGGGTGGCATCTACCATTGAAATTTCCTCCTCTGCCTCTGAAGGAAGAATCCCCATGTTGATCCTGAAACGAGTCTTGAAATTTTCAAAACCAAGGCTTTTTACCACCTTGATGATTTCTGCAGAAAGGGGTAGAAAGGGGTAGAAAACTTGATCCCAATAGCAGACAACATCTTCCCTTCCTGCTCGCTGCAGGTAAGAGTCTCTTTGGCGGATGGCCCAAACAAGGAGAAGTCATCGAAGGGGGCATTAACAAAGGATGTCTTAAAGCGTTCCGCAAAATCACAATGCCTCTTCCAGGCATGCCTTCTGACTGCAATACCTGAGCCGGATGCCCTTAAGGTATCCCCTGCTGAATGAGAGATGAGCCTCATGGAAGAGTTAGACACAGAAGCAAAAATAGCCAATTGGGGAGATACTTTCTTGAAGTTCTCGTCCGATATGGTCTCTGCAAGAGAGTTGGACAGCTCCTTGACCAAATCCCGAGTGAAATGTGCCAAGTAACTTAACAATCTCAGCGCAAACGTAGCTGATACATAAATGAACTTACCAAACCTGTCCATCGCTCGAGACTCCCTGTTTGGCGGATGGACAGAGGAGCTCTGTTTGGCTAGCTACTTCTTGGTGGCTGTTGCTACAACAATGGCATTAACAGAGACTCTCTTGGACCAATGAAGTCTGTCTTTGGGGGGAACCAGAAACCTGTCTGGGTGTTTGGGAATTGGTTCAATAGTGTCCAGCTCCTTCCAAGCCAAGTGGGAGACTAAGTCAATAAGGTCATCTGTTTGGGGGGGGGGTCACCCAAGAGGTAGACGGGCCTGTCCCGAAAGCATCCAAGAGCACAGACTCTTCAGAAGGAGGAGGTTGGGCCAACCAGCCATCTTTCAGTCTAAGGATCTTCAAGATTTTTCCAAAGGAGACATCATCAGGTGATCTTAGGGATCCTTCTCCCTCACAAAAGTCCATGTCTTCTGTGAGAGACTCCATAGAGGAGTCAATGTTCCTCCTTTTGCACATTTTCTTCTGAGGAACCTCCTCTGTGGGGTGTTCACGGGAGGTATTGGAAGAAAGGGGGGTTCCCCTGGGGGGGAGAATTTAGAGGCTCCTCTAGGCAGACTGAGGTATCGGAAGAAAGGGGGGCTTCCTTGGGGAGAAGAACTTAGAGGCTCCTCTAGGCAGACTGACCATGGACAGGGATGATGGGCTCAGCACTCAGATCCGGTGAAGGACAACAGGGAAGATTGGAGGCGAAAGAGATTGGATCTCTGTGAGCAGAGAAAACCCGTTCCACAATCTGGAAGGCCGACGGACCAGGAGAAACCCTCCATTTCCCTCAAAGCAGAGACAGTCGAAGAAGCATGGACAGGAATCACCCCGAATCCATAGTCCCCAGAAAGTACTGGATCTGAGCTGTTGAGGGCCAAAGCACAGAGAGGAAGGGATGGGTCAAAAAAATCTGAAACTGAACTCCTCCCCCCCAGATCCGACGCTGACCTCTGGGATCTGAAACCCACTCTGATCCGATGATCTTGGAGCAGAGCTAGTCAGGGTAGCAGTGAGAGTCGATGAGGGAAGCTTCCTTGGATCTGAAGCCTACTCTCTTCGGTACCTAGGATCTTGGGACTCTGAAGTTGCTAGTCAGATCGGAGAAGGAGACTAGATCGAAGCAGCGGGGACAATCACTGAGTCGAGTGGGGATGGAGCTGACAATACCGCCATCTGGATTTGAGTTTTGATAAACCTCTGTATCATCCTGTCCATATCAACATCCGACAGACTCCTGAAGAACTTATAGGAAGCAAACGAAGTAGGTCTGGAGTGTCTAGACGGAGTTTGGAGCAGTTTTGAGGGCAGTGTTGGGGAAACTGTCCTGAAGCCAAACTCTGAGGTTCGGGTCCTAATGCTCGGATCTGAGATCTTTGGATCTGAGGTAGAAGTTGGCCTAGGAGAATCAGTCATATGAGAGTTGCCTGTTGGATCTGAAGGGCGGTTGCATCTGAAGGGGTAGACATAGGTCTTGGATCTGATGAATTTGGATCTGAGGTCTTAGCAGTCTAAGCTAGAGGCTCTGAAGAAGCTCTTGAAGTCTTATGAGAGTGTTTCCTTGGCTCCAAAGACCCAGTAAAGCTAAATTAGGAGGTTTGATCCCCTAAGGATGAGGATGAAGCAGGCAACAAACCTTTTAGAATAAGTTTGTTCCTGTGGGCAGCTATGGCTCGGGGATTGAATCCTGTGCAAATATGAAAATCTGACTACAGATGATTTGGCCCTAAGCAATACATACATTTACCATCCATGTTGGAATAGGGAATCTTATGCCCACATCCCAAGCTGCGCTTGAATCCTGTAGGCTTATCTGACATGATAAAGGAGAAAATGTTTAAGTATAACTATAAGTTCAACTATTACACTACTGCACACTAAGAAAAACAATACTTCAAATACACAGCAACCCTGTAACTATCATTACCAGAAAACAAAATACCAGTATGAGAATAACTAACTTTTTTTAAACAATTCACTCTAGAGAGCAGAAAGGTAGAAATGTCAAACAAGCGAAGCTAGAAGCAGGAAAGACGGGTAAATACACTAAGTAGTCTGCAAATCTGAAAGGGAGGGGAGGAGACTGATAGCAATAAAGATAAGAAAAAAGAAAGAATAAGTATAACACGCCAAAAAAAAAAAAAAAAACACTAGACTTATCATCACCCCAGAACGAGACCAGGAATCCATGTTGTACCAGCTCAACGGCAAATGAGATCTGAGGAAGCTACAGAGATTGTAGGGCATTATGATTAGAGGGAGGAGCTCGAGACTAAGAACCAAGTCTTAGAAATGAGTCTGAGTTGGATCCAAGGGTTGGATCCATAACCCAGTAGTGAGGAAGATTGAAAAGGACAACATCAGTTCAGTAGGTTGTTCCATACTTAAGCCTATGATGATGTGAGGTAGTGCCAGCTATGCCAGAGAGAGTAGGGCAGTGCATCTGTAACTTATGCCAGCACGGCTAGATGGAGTTTTGTAAAGAATTATATGTCATTTGAATATCAAACTGATTTGTACAGATGCTTGTGTTAAAATGTATTTGTAAAGTTGCTTGTGTAAAAATGTATCAACAGTGGGTCCTGCTGTTCAGAAAAGAAATATACATGCATGTCAGCCTGTATTGTAACTAATAAAATATATATATGTTAACAGAAGATGCTGGAAGGGAGGGGATTAAGCTCAGCCCAGCTAACCTTAAGAGAAACAGCTAGAAATTAAATGACTTGGTTTAGGGCATAATGATTTTATCTCATAGGTTTGAATGCAGCCAGAGATGCAATGTCTGGGCTGGGATCCTGTTCTTATTGTCATTAGTGGTGAACTAATTGCTACCCTGGGGCACCAGTAAATGGCTTGTTAGTCTCTGAAGGAAGGGTGAAAGTACTGGAATTGTTTTACAATCTCCAGATGCTAGAATAAATATTAGCAAAGCTCTATGTGTGAATTGTGACATACCTGTGTTAGATCCTGACTCAGCTTCTAGTCAGGGTGGTAGTGTGGGAACCATAGAATCAGGTGACCAGATATGATGTCATTCTGTAGCCATCACTGGCATTGTATTTAGATACTAGTGAGAGATGTGACAGAGGACACTCAGCACTCTGTTTTGGAACTGATAATACCAGTCATCTACTTTATTTTACCTTGCTTTAGTAAGTTACTTAACTAGGGAACAGTAATTCTTCAGTCAGTTAGGAGAATATATTGAGATTAGCTAAACATATTGTTTTTCTGTATCTGTCTGAGTCTTGCTATCTGTGTTATTTTTTAATATTTTCTGTGAACGATTCTCTGGTGTTTATTGTAAATAGATACTTGGTAGTCTCATGTTATTTTATTATTTATTATTGATTAGATTTATACCTTTCTTTGTGACTGGTCTTTTAGAAAATATTTTAACCTTTGACAGTAACTGCATTTAATTGGTGGCACTGTGGCTTCATGTTCCTAAAAGACTTGCTGTTTGGTTAACACTACCATTTGTATAAATATTAATTTTACTAAGATTAATTGGGTACCCTGGTAAGAGCGTTAAAGTATCTGGCTGGTAGCAGTGAATCTACCTTATAGTCTGGGTGGAGGTGGCATAGCAGATAAATCTGTGCCAGCTCTTCCCAGGTGTGTGTGAAAATCAAATCTCAAAGAGTGTGTGTGTCAGCTACTTGGAACAGGGGTACAGAGCACTGATTCCTGCAGAGGAGTCTTATTTGGGGCCTGGAGTGGAAGTACTGACTCAGGACTGGAGTGTGCTCATTGTGTGCTCTTAAGGGAAATTGGGCTTGGTGCAGAGAGATGCATCTGAAAATACTGTGTGTATCTATTTTTGTTCTAAGAGAATGTTCCCCATCTGTGTCATTGGTGAGGATTAAGGCTCCTTGATTACTGGCCCACAGGAGGGACGTCACAAAGCTGGAAAAAGTGCTTGATTCCTGGAGAAGCCTGGCAACAATAGTCAGTACAAAAGGTAAGTTGTACAGAAGTAACTTTTTCTCTGTTAAAACACTTGCCTCAGCCCCCAAAAGTAAAATAACACATTTTTTTTCAAAGAAAAAGTAATTTAAAGTTAGCTTTAACATTTTTATCACAGAAGTAAAAAGTCATGTTGATGACAATCATTAAAAACACTTTCTCCTAGTTTAATTAATTCAATTGTACAGAAAAAGAAAATCTTCTGTCATTAAAATTAAAGTCTAAGGTATTTTCCCCAAAGGGAACTTACCTGCTAGCAATGGAATAACATTAATAGACAATCAATCCTCAAAAGCCTGCAGAGAAGCATTCTCTTCAGCAGCAGAAAAGATCAGAAGGCCTTGGCACCCAAACCTGACTTTAATCAGCTTGAGCTGATTGGGTCTATATTAGAATACCAAACGTTCAAAATTTTGAGTGTTCTAATATCGACCCGTTTTCAGCAAATGCTGAAAATATCGAAGAAACAGAAAACCAAACTTTTTCCTAGGAAAAGAATTTGGTTGTCCGTTTCTGTTGCTTCGGTATTTTCAGCACTGTGGTGAAAAGTTACGGGTCGGGTTCAGGTAAGTGTGCGATTGTGTGGACATGAGGGTTAAGGCGGGTTAGGTGAGTTAGGGTTAGGGCGTGGGTCAGGTAAGTGCGCGATTGTGTGGACATGAGGGTTAGAGCGGGGTAGGTGAGTTAGGGTTAGGGCGCGGGTGAGGTGACTGTGCAATAGTGACGGACCTTAGGGTTAGGGTTTGGGTTAAGGTAAGTGGATAGTTAGTAGTGTATGTATAGTTTACTGTAGGGTTAGGTGTAAGAGTTTAGGTGTATGTGTGTGGATTGCTGTTTGTTTGGTTTGCTTGTGTTGTGTGTATGTGTTTTGGAACAGCGAATTTTTTTCCCTAGGAAAAAATTCACTGTTCTGAATGTTTGATGTTTTAAATTTTCAATTCATAGGGTTCAATATTAGAACAATAGAAATTTTGAATGCTCGGTGTTCTAATATAGACCCGAGCTGATTAATGGTTTGGGTGTATGAAAGGTGCTCTGAAAGCATTGGAAGCTGGCCAGCTGTTACATCTTTAGCAGGATATAACCCACATAGTTTATGCTACTGCAGCAGTGATCCTTATGAAGAACATACAAAACACATTGGCTAGATTTTCTAAAATCTTTAGTTTTGTCCAAAATAAAATCTTAGCTATCTGTATAGATCCAAATAATGGGGATTTTTACCCTCCTATTTTTTGGTTTATGACAGAACGTGTGCTTATGAATAGGCTAGTTTGGTGTAATTTAAAAAAACAACTCTGGACATAAAGGAAGGGTTGGTTCTAAGACTCATCCTGTACTTATGGAATATCAAAAAAAAGGTTGAGTACACATTAGAGTATCTAATTCAGATACCAATCAGGCAGAAGTCAGAATAATGAACAAAGCAGTCTTCCAAGTTACAAATTTCAGAGAACAAAATGGCTGCAGGTTCAAAAGGCGACTGAGGTAACTTTTCCAGAATAAAATACAGAACCCAAAAACTTGCCTCTTGTCTTCCAGATGATCTAATATGTAATGCATCTTTAAAAATTGTTTGACTTAAATTTGAAAGGGAGGATCCAGTGGCAGACAAGAAGAAATGTCTGAAAGGTGTACCTTGATTGAAATTTACACTAGGCCTCAAATAATCAATTCACATAGGTACTGAAGAATCAGCAAAGCCCCTGCTTGGGATGGGTTTTATTCTCTATTACAGTACCAGCTGGAAAACATTTTCCATTTGGCTAAGTATGCTCCTGTAGTAGCAAGTTGCCTTGCCTTCTTCAACACCTGTTGAACATTCACAAAAAAAAAGTGCCTAAATGAGATGAAAACCTGTCATCTACACAGTTAGATGGAGATTTTAATTAATCAGTTATGATATAAACATACAGAACAGTTGTGTAAATTAAAATTACCATAACAATAGCTGGTTGAATGATCACTGCTGCAGTAGCCTTAGCTATATGAAGTTATATCCTGCTAAGGATACAAAGCCAGCCAGTTTCCAAAACTTCACGATATCTTCCATGCATCCAAACTGTCAGGCAGCTAGATTAGATAACTAAAAAAAGTTTGTGAGCAAAGCCCTTCAAAACTTTCCTGCTAGCACAGAGAGAGAGGCTGAGCCCTGAAAGGGAAATGTTAGGAACAACAAAAAATAAATGTCCACAGTCTGGCATAAAAAGACACACCAAAAAACAAGGAAGATGGAGGGAGGAAGGCAATACTGCAGCAGTGATCATTCAAACAACTACTATTATGGTAACGTTAACTTATATAATTGCAGTATGGTCATCATATTGGTTACTGTTGCAGAAGCCTTAAGTATATGGGTATATCACCTTAGCTTACTACATTTGGGAGGTAGAAAAAGAAGAGTCCAGGAGCTCCTGGAGAATGGTCCTAGCAAAGCAAGATCTGGACCAAGAGAAGGAATCAAACTTATAGTGCTTTGTAAAAATAAGTGCATAGGACCAAGTAGCAGCTTCTAAATAACTTCTAGAGTCCAACCATTTACAAAAAGGGATAGATAAAGCCCAGGAGCTGGTAAAGTGGTGACTATAACAAAAGATAGCTTAAGAAAACCATTTGGAAATAGTCTGTTATGACACAGGTTGCCCATTCTTCTTAACTTTACAAGAAATGAACAACTGATCCGAACAGCTGAAAGATTTACTTTTGTCATAGTAGTACCTAAGTTGTCTGTCGACATTCAAGGCATGGAGTATCCTTTCTCCCTCATTTTTTGGTTCAGGAAAGAAAATGGGGAGATGGATATTTTGGTTTACAGTAAACTCAGATACCACCTTAGGTATAAAAGAAGGATTAGTTCTCAAAGACACTCTGTCCCTATGGAAAGTGAGATAGGGTTGACTCACCATAAGAGCTTGCAGCTCAAATACTCTTCTTGCAGTGGTCAGTGCAATCAGTAAAGCTGTTTTCCATGTTAAGAACCTCAGGTAAGCTGGATTAGTTAGTTCAAATGGAGTAAGTGTCAGCTTCTCTAACACAAAATTAAGATCCTGAAGACAAGGCACCAGAGGCCACTTACTCAAAACCCTTTTCAAAAACATTTTGACATGAGACTGCATTGAAAGAGGAGAATCCACGGACAGACATACTGAAATGGCCAATAAATGAACTTTGATAGTGGAATATGAAAGGCCATAGGATAATAATTCACACAAATAGTGTAGAACCAAGAAAAAACTAGCCCTGAATGGATGCTGGATATGTTGTTAGCACCAACTAGAAAACATTTTCCAAATGCTAATATGATTTTCTTGCTTGTTAAATAAAGATGTGATGATAAACATCTTTAAAATCTAGTGTTGTCAGGAAACTTGAAAGAGGAAGAAGAGGTAACATGTCATGAAGTGATATCATTATGAATTTGAGCACCATCACAACCAGAATAAAGAAAGATCCAGAATTGGTCTCCAATCATTTTCTTTCATTGGCACTAGGCAGATCTTTGAATAAAACTCCTTCCCAGCTGGGAAGAAGGAACTGGCTCTATCACTCCTTGTGAAAGCATGTGATGAAGAACTGGTGGAAACTAGAGTCTGATCTGGAGGATGAGAAATACCACCCCCCAGGAAAGGAAGTATTTCCTCCCACTGCCATCTCTGAACCAGACTGTTGCCAAAGAGAAAAATGGAGATTCAGACATTTTGGAAGAAAAAAAGGCCAGGGTAGAAGGGGTCACATGGTCTCTTGAACAATCATTCAGACTTGTTGGACTGTCCTGGTTTTAGGAGGGACAAGACTTCTTTCTGGAACCCCTTGCCATTTCTTCGTAAATGTCTGTTTACCTAGATTTTGTTGATATGGGTTACTCTTTTTTTGCCAAAGCTGGATAAGAAGATAGAAAATCTCTTGGAAAATTAGGAAAAGAAGGCCTGAAAAATCTTACAGATTCCATGGATCAGCTTGCCCCTTTCATTATACTTGTTAATCACCTCTGCAGCAGAGGGGCCAAACACTAAATCTCTATCGAAGGGAGGATTTAAAATCTTGTTTTTCACATCAGCTGGGAGGTTCTGAGATTGCAGTCATGCAAACCTCCTCAAAATTATGTGAGTGACATCATTATGGAAGAAGTATCAACTGATTCTTACTCACAGTGTAAACAATGAGAACTGACCTGTGCAAAAGACGAAATTAAAAGTTATGTATTCACTATAACTAGGCATCTGTGTCCATTTTCATTCTTCCTCAACACATGCCTTTGTATCTGATCCCTGGATCCAACTCGTCTGCATACTCTAGACTTTGGATTCAACTCTTGAGCTCCTCCCTCTATCCATAATGCCTTAGTCCATCCCCAATACATCAGATTGAGTTTGTTGCTATAAGTACCCTATAGCTTGACAGAAACAAGGATAGCTGAAAGAAAGAAAGAGCTCAAACATGGAAATATAGGTTCCAATTATTATCCACCTCATTTCCTCCAGAAGATTTAAGGACAAGGGATGGATGGAAGGGAAGTTGAGACAGACTGAAAATGGACAACACATGAAGACTAGTTATGGTGAGTACCTAACTTTTAAATCTGATGTTGTCCTTTTCATTCTTCCTCAACACATTGGACAGAGTCCTCAGCTATGTTGATCTTGGGTGGTCCTCATGGAAGGATATTCCAGAGTACCACCAAGCCAAAGGCAGCCCTAATTCTGGATTCAAGGTCCAATTTGTAAAGCATAACAAAGGCACATGCATTGGTCTATGTGGCAGCTGCACAAACATAATCAATAGATGTGCTTGACCAAAAAGCAGATGAAGTAGCCATGGATCTAGTTCAGTGAGCATTGGGTGTTTTAGGTACGGGAATGCCTTGTTGAAAATGATCCAAGAGATACAATCAGTGATCCATTCAGCTAAAGTAACTTTAGAACATGCACAACCCAGTCTGTTTGATGAAAAGGAAACAAATAACTGATCTGACTTTCTTTTTTGTGTGTACATAAAAATGCAATTGTCTGTGCACATTAAGGAGATGAAGCATATATTCTCCTTCATTTGAACATTTTGGAAAAAAGGCCAGTAAATGATTGGATTGTTTAATGCTTGTTTCAGAAGCTACTTTAGGTAAAAAAGGTGAGTTCATTCATAAGGTAATCTTATCTTTATGGAAAATAATGTAAGGGTTTTTTGAGGAAAGAGCCCGGAGTTCAGAAATCCCCCTTGCATAAGTAATAGCTACTAAAAAAACTGTTTTCCACAGAAGAAATTTTAGGTCATTTTTTGCTGAAGGTTCTAAAGGTTCCTAGGAAGGTGAAGGATCCTTTATTGGTGGTCTAAGGAGGAAAATACCTTTCAGGAATGCCTTGCGTAACTTGGAAGATGCCAAGGAAAATTTTTTTATCGCCAGTATGAAAATTGGAAATGGCTACTAATTGCAGTTTAATTGTAGAAAAAAAAACAGCTCCTTCTTTAAAAAAAGAGTAGCCAAAAATTCAAGTACAGCTTCGTTTTTCAATGCCCAAAGTGAAAATATTTTCCACTTGCTCTTATAAACCTTCTTGGTAGAGTCTTTTTGTGAGGACAAAATTATGGAACATACTGGGGAAGAAAGCCTGGGTTATCTGACCATCACTGGAAGTGGAAAAACCATGCAGTTAGCTTGAGCACCTGAATATTGGGATGGTTGTTTCATGAGGGGTGTGAGAGGAAGTCTGAAAATGGTTCCACTATCCATGGAAGATCACAAAGATGAGACCATCGGAAAGGGAATCATACCTGTCAAGGCCAGAAGGGGGCAATGAGGATGACTGAGCTCTTCAGCCTGTTTGTTTTCTGTATAAACATGGGAATCAAGGGACGTAGGGGATAAGCATAAAGAACAACAGCGGGCCAAACGTGGACTAGAGCATCTCTCGATGACTCCCTCTGAGGGACGATTAGGGCAAAATACCTAATGTACTTGTTGTTGGGGGGGGGGGAGCAAACAGGTCACAGCAAGGTTGGCTCCAACAATGAAAAATATCTTTCGCCACAGACTGTTTGAGAGACCACTCATGTGGCATCAAAATGGATCTGCTTAATTTGTCCACTAACACTTTGGTTTTCTCCAGTATGTTGCAATAAGAAAACGGATTGAAGAGATCGCCAATTCCCACACCCTTATGGCCTCTCTGCAGAGGGGGTAAGATCAAGTTTCTCCTTGAGTTCCTCCTTGTTTGTTGATGTACCAGACGACAGATATATTGTCAGTCTGAATCACAACGGTCCCTGAAGGAAGAGCAAGTTGAAATGCCTGCAATGCTAATAGGACTGCTCTCATATCCAGTAGATTTAAATGCAGATTGGTCTCTTGGAGGGACCACATGTCTTCGACAGCTGGTAGGTGTCTGCAATCACTGTGACCAGTGGGTTCAGTAAACAAAGGGCTAGCCTAGATGAAAGTCTTTTGACTAGATCCACCATTGGATGTGTCATTTGCAAACTGCAGTAAGTTTGATAGGAAAGGATAGGAGCTGTCGAAGAATGGACCACTGAATAGCCAGAGTCCACTGAAGAACACAAATAAAATATCGTGCCAAGGGAAGCAACACAATGGCCGCTGCCATGGTTCCTAATGTCTGAAGAACTAACCTGGCTGAAGTAGATGGATAGGAGATAATCTAATGGACTTGAGACCTGAGCGTGGATATGCAATGAACTAGTAGTGATGCCAGTTGCATTTCCTGAACCAGCAGCTAGTGAGGTGCCTTCAGCTCTGTGTAAGATCAATCTTATGGAAGTGTTGGAAACTGACAGCAGAGTGGCGACTGAGAGGATGCTCTTTTGAAATCCTCTGCAGACAAGAACTCAAGAGAGAGTATTTGATAGCTTTTTGGTCAAATCTCTCTGTAGCCTCATGAAATGTGCCAGGTAATTAAGAGACCTCATGGCGAAGGTTGCCAAAACAAAGACTCACTTTCTGAATCTGCCCAGTGCCCCAGACTCCCTGTTTGGCAGGTCAACAGAAGAGCTCTGTTCTGCTAGCTCTTTCTTAGTGGCTGCTGCCACCACCATTGCATCTAGTGGGACTGCTTTTGTTCCAGTGTGGTCTATCTTTGGGGGAGCTAAAAAATTATCAGGTCTTTTTGGGATGGGCTCGATGTATCCAGCTCTTTCCATGCCTGGTGGGAAACTACATCAATGAGCTCATCCACTGAGGGGTGAGCCAAGATATAGATGGGCCAGAACCAAAAGCTTCAAATACTGATTCCCCTGGAGAGGGATTTTCAGAAGACCAACCACCTTTTCGTCTGAGAATCTCTATTATGTCTCCAAAGAAGATATCATCTGGTAGTGATCTGCGGGACCCTTTTCCTTCATCAAAATTGATATCCTCCATGAGAGACTCTAAAGGGGAATCTACGTGTCTCCTCTTGAACATTCTCTTCCGATGGAACTTCTCTGTGGGATGCTGAAAGGAGGTATCTGAAGAGAGGAGGAGTTCCTCTACAGGAACTGTATGGAAACTAGTTGGAACTGGCTGTCCCTGTGGAGTAGACCTGATTGACTCAGGGCTTGGAACGGATGAAAGGACGAGAACTGGATTTGAAGAATGAGAAGGCAGTTCTCTAGACACAGAAAAAGCCCTTTCCATGATCTCAAAGGAGACAGGCCTGGAGAAGCTGTGACTAACTTCACTGGCGTCAAAGTTCCCAGTACAAGCAGATCATGAATCCTTTCAGATCTGTGCTGCAAGGATGGAACCGGACCAGAACCGTCTAGGGCCAAGACTCCTAGGGGAAGGGACAAATCCAACAACATCTGAGTTGTTCCTGGCCTCATGGGTATGATGCTGACACTTCGGCTCCAGGACCCATTCTGATCCGAAGGTACAGGAGTGGAACTAGTCAGGGATGCCATCGAAGTCAAAGAACTGTTCGAATCTGACTCTGGACCTCTTGGGGTTTTCGGATCCTGGGGCTCTGAAACAGTGGGATGGATCAGAGAAGGAGAGAAGATAGTATGAGATGTAGTTGGAAGGCTCACGGATCCAATAGGGGACGGAGCCAGTTTGACTCCATCTGGATCCGAGCTCTGAGAAATTTGCACATCATCCTATCTACATCCACTTCTGATAAACTTCTGTAAGACCTGCAGGATGTAGTGGATTGTGGCCTTGAATTATTCTTTGAAGTTTGTAAGAATGGAGATTGAATTGGTTTTATCAACTACTCTGGCATGTGAATTCTATGAGAGGTGCCAGGCTTCAGATATAAGGGTCTGGGATCCAAGATAGGCACCACAGAACTAGCCAATATAATTATCAAATCCAAGGATTCTGGATCCGAAGACATCAGTTCCAAAGATCAGATCTTTGGATCTGATGACGTCAAACCCAAGATTGTTTGGTCTTAACCAGTGGCTCTGACAAAGTCCTATGGGACTTTGGTGGGGAGCATTTTCTGTGCTCCAATGGAGCAGACTTAGAAACTTTGGCATGGGTTTGAGCCCAGAAGATGAAGCTGTAGCAGCAGGTAGTAGGTCTTTTAAAATCAATTTATTGTGTCAGTCAGCCAGAGCCCTTGTACTAAAGGTGAAGCACATACTGTAGTGGGTATCCAAGTGGCCGTCTCTGAGACAACAAATGCACTCCTTGTGGGCATCCAAGTTCAGTATTTTATGCCCACAAGAAGTGGATTTCTTGAACCCTGTCAGTTTTTCAGACATGAGAGAAAATAAGGCAGAGTAATAACCTCCAAAGTGGTACAGTAAAAAACTAGATATATATATATATATATATATATATATATATATATATATATATATATATGTGTGTGTGTGTGTGTGTGTCTGTGTGTGTGTGTGTGTGTGTGCATGTGTGTGTGTATTGTAGAAAGATAAAGGAGAAAAGAAAGAATTACCACCAACTATGGTAATTTAGAAAAATACCGTTTAAAGGGTAATACAGAAAAACAATACCAACTATGGCACAAGAGAAACTACTGAACAAAATAAACCCTAACATTTGTGAAAGATAAGGGAGGCTAGAAAAGTCAAAAAGTAAAACTTGGAAGAAACTTTTAGAAAAAATATGGAAAGAACTCACAAGAATTCACTAACTTCTCACTCGAGAGAGGAGCCTACTTCTGAGCATGATGGCGGCAAACGAGATCTAAGAAATTGGGGTGGACTAAGGCATTATGTGTAGAAGGAGGAGCTTGAGAGTTTAATCAGAAGTTTAGAGTATGCAGCCAAGTCAAATCTGAGGATTGGATCTGAACCCATGTGCTGAGGAAGAACAAAAAGGACAACATCAGAACTTAGGTTATTTAAAGCAAATTTATCCTAACAAGAAGAAACTGCAGGTAAAACATTTATTTATTTATTTATTTATTTTACATTTGTTGACCGGGCTAGTCTAACTGGATATATGTCCATTTTCAATAGAGGCCCGAGGAGAAAAGCTCTGAGACAATAACAATGACAGGAAAAAAAACATTTATACAAATAATCCGCAAGAAATAGAAATTACAAAAAAAAAATTAATTGTATAGTCCCCAAGAAAAAAATGTTAAATACAAGAATAATTACATGAGTAAACAATTGAATGCCAGTAAAATACTTTTTTTTTTTTGTAGAGAGCCAAAGAAGAAAAAAATAGTTCTTGTTCAGTTTCAGTAAGCATAAAAATATAAAATAAAAATTTATATAAGAAAAAGCAAAAAGATATTAAATATCCATCGAACTTCATATAGCATGGTGGGGAGATACAAAAAAGAGAGCAAGAAGTGTAAACATGCCATATATGGAAGGTAGAGGAGTTTCAGCAAAAAGAAATCTAGCTTGAGAGTTAGAGTAGAAAGAGGAGAATAAGTATCAGTCAGGCTGAGAGCAGGGGCAAAGCCATTTGGTTTTAATGAAGTTTTTCAACTGATTCTTGAAAAGGTTGGTGGAAGTAAGGGATGCGATCTCAGTTGGAAGTTTGTTCCAGGAATTGCCAACTGCATTTGAGAATAGGCAGTCTCCAGCTTTGTTAAAGGATTTAGTAGTGGAGACTTGTAGTTTTTTAGCTGATCTTAGGGTAGGAAGGTTTTTATAAGAATTTACTAGGTTACATAGTATTGGAGTGTTTGAAGGATGATGTAAAATCTTGTGAATAAAAATGAATTGCTGGTAAACTAGTTGGTTTTGCACTTCCAGCCATCCGAGATGTTTAAGGTTAAGGCAGTGGTGAGCACGGAAGGGGGCTCCGGTGGCAAATTTAGCTATGTTGTTGTAGGTGGTTGCTAGTTTATTTAGATTAGTTTTGGATAGGTTGGCATATACAGGTGAGGGGTAGAGTAGGGTGGAAATAAGGTGGGTTTGGGCAATAGAGATCTTTGCTGACTCTGTAAGAAATGGTCTGATTCTGTAGAGGAATCCAAGTTTTCTATTTACTGATTTAATACTAGCGTTAATGTGCGAGTCAAAGGTGAGATGGTTGTCTATTAATACACCGAGGAGTTTGGTGGTGGTTTCAGGGGTGTGCCATTGTTTGATTTTATTGTGAAATTGATCGAGAGGGGATTTCTGTGTGGGAGTAAATAGCAGTAATTTAGTTTTTTTTAGGGTTCAGGAGGAGACAACGTTGATGGACCCAGTTTTCCATTAAAGTAAAGACAGTTTGTGTGTTAGCCTGTAATTCAGCAGGGGAGGATGCAGCACATACCAGAGTTGAATCGTCAGCATATTGTATGCATGTAGTTTGTGGAAGGGAAGTTTTTAGATCATTAATGAAAATTGTGAAAAGGAGAGTTCCAAGAATGGATCCTTGAGGGACTCCAAGGGTGATAGGAAGCTGAGAAGATAGATTGTTTTCCCACAGGACCGCTTGTTTCCTGTTTTCAAGGTAGGATTGGAACCATTTTACTAGTTGATGATCAAGGGAAAGTGATTCAAGTATACTTAATAGTATTTGGTGGTTAACCATATCAAAGGCCTTTGAGAGATCTATGAAAAGAGTAGAAGATAGAAGGTTAGTATTCCTGTTTTTATTAATGCAGTCTGTAAAGGATAGAAGAGCTGTTGTGGTACTATGGTGAGGCCTAAAACCATGCTGGCAGTCAACTAGAAGGTTGCTTTGTAGGAGATACTGAAGTAATTGACGATGGATGCATTGCTCCATAATTTTTGCAAGGGGGGAGAGAAGGGCTATTGGGCGGAAGTTAGATAATTCATTTGAGGTACCTCCCTTATGCAGAGGGATGATATCGGAGATTTTCCAGATGGATGGGACATAAAATTCAGAGATGGTTCTGTTTATTAGGATAGAAATAGGGTAGGCAAGTACACAAGCTGCGATTTGCAGGAATTCAGCTGGGAGCAGGTCAGCTGATGGTGTACATGGTTTTAGTTTAAGAAGCAAGGAGTGTATTAAAGATGCTGGGACAGGTTGAAGGTTAAAAGGCTGGGGTAATTTGGTTAGTGAGGAAAATTTAGTGGTGGAAGTAGGTGGTAAGGTGGTTGCTAGTGATTGGACTATTTCAGAGAAAAATTTGTTAAAGGTGTTGGCAATATGGCTGGGAGAAGTTTGGGTTAGATTTGAGGGGGTAGGTGTTTTGGACTGTCCTGGGTGGAGTAATTTATTGATACCTGACCAAAACTTTTGCAGATTATTTTGTTGTTTTTTTTGGAATTTGAGGTAGAAGTTTTTTTTGTCAAGGATTATGGATTTTTTTGTGGAATTACGAATTTGTCTAAAGTTTAGGTGATCTATTGGGTTTCTAGTTTTTCTCCATTTGGACCAGAGTTTGTTCCTTAATTGGATGTTTATCCTTGTGTCCTTAGACAGCCAGGGGGCTGGTTTATTTTTTGTTCTGACAGTACAAGTGGGAGCATGGTGCTCAAGGATCTGCAAGAATGTTTTGTTAAAGTGTGAAATGGCTTTGTCAAGAGGTGGGTATTTTAGGGGTGACCAATTGCAAGCTTTGAACTCAGCTTGAAAAATACTTGGGTTGAAATATTTTTTGTTTCTGGTAGTTCTAAAAGCTATTTAGATTATGAAAGTGGGTCTTTTGCCTAGAGATGTAATTAAGAGAATGGTCACTAATATTGTCAATGACTATACCTGTTTGATAAAGATGGGGGTCCTTATTTACTAGAATCCAATCTAAGGTGGTTTGTTTTTTGTTAGGTTTGTGGATCCTGGTTGGGAAGGTAATGGTTTGGTGGAAGCCAAAGAGGTTTATATGCGTAGTGGGAGTGGGAGATGTACAGCTATTCCAATCAATATTAAAGTCACCAAGGAATATGGTTTCTTGTGGTAGGGACACTGAAAGCCAGTTTAGGGTATTTTCGAGAGTATTATAACAGTAACATTCCTCATACTTTCACAATTTGTCAGAACAAACTTTAAAATATGGGCCTGAAAAATCAAAATTCTGAAAATTAAAGTTGCAGAAGTTTACACTTTTTCCCCACACTTATCAATAATTTTCCCATCCTTATTGGAAAGAGTATGATTGGAATTAAGTATATAGCAGCAGTGGGCTCAACTAAAACAATAACTGATGGGTCAGATTTGAGAATAGTGTGTAAAAATTTAAGACTAAGAAACTTTATACCTACTATCTGCCTTTTAGGGGCAGATGGCTGACTATCAGGAAAACTACAGGCAGTAACACACAAACATCCTCTAAAACAGACAGAACAGGAGGAATATGTGTAGGTACTGGAAAATCCTTCTGTGACAACTCAGCATTTTCTGAGGGACTGAAAAACCTGTGTTCTCCCACTGAAAATACTGGCACAGTCTAGCAATAGTCTCAGAGAAAGAGAAACCCCCACAGGAAGAATCAGAAACTGAGCTCTCCTCTGAGACTGAAACAGAAATCTGATGGAAACAAAACACTGTCTATCTCTGCATCTTCCTGTTCGGGTTTAGAATCTTGAATTTCTCCATTAAAAGTGGAATGTCTCCTTTTACCAGAAACTACTTTACAAGAAAGATCTATAGAATGAATTAAACCTTAAGCCAGACCCAATAAACTACTCCTTTCCAAAGAAAACTGAGAAGTACACACACATGCTTGGTTTTCTGTTTCTTTTCAACAGGAAAAATGGGGCCAACCATGTTATTAATGTCAGCAGCATAATCCCCAGGGATGGGCATGGAAACCTTCCCTGTTCCCTCTCCCAGGATTGACAAGAGTGGTCCTCTCTTATCCACTGAGTGGGATCCCAACAGCCACAGAACATGTGGCTAAGGTCCATAGTGGCTGTAGATGCTACACAAGAGGGTTCCAGGGTAAAATATGAGTGGACAGAGTTACAAAATATGGTCACAGCAGAGTCATTCACCTGCAGCCCAGGCAAACTCCTAGCTTGCTGTGGTGTCAAAGGTTGTTTGCTTATTAATTAATTATTATTTTATTTTTTTTTTTGTGGCTAGAAGAAGGGCAGACAGTGGGACCGGCAGTCTGTTCCATGGTCAAGCCAAAAATGGTGCCTCTTTCCCAGGGAAGACAAGCAGCAATTTCTGGTAAATAGTACCAGTCCACAAAAGTTACTTTTTGACAAATAAATGCAGTAAAAATCACTTTAAAACACTATGACAGCCATACAAAAGTAAAATAAATACAATTTCTCCACAGAAAAAATGTTTCCAGTTACTTTAAACTACTTTTAGACTGACAGAAAAAATGGAGTGTCCAGTTTAAAAGTAGGTTACAGTCTTGAGCCAGTCCATTAAAACACAACACTCCTAGCTTTAAAATAGCTTTCCTAAAAAGGAAAGTAATTAAACAGCTACAAAAATAAGATTAATGTTACCATAACGTTCCATCTGTGTTGTCGATCTTCATTTATTCTTGACAGTTGGGACTCCAACTTATCTTCCTCCAACGTCCCCACGGGATTTGTAGTCCTTAACACCGATGCCTCTCCCAGTGCCAACTTCTTTGGTACTGATGGTGAATCTTACCTTGGTTTCAGAACCCACTCTGTGGACCTCAGCTCAGTCACAGCCAACCCACCCGTGGGACCATGACTTGGCTGCCGGCACTGGAATCCCTAGTACAGCACAGATTTTTTCCACAGTGCCGTCTACAGTTCCGGTTGCTTTGAGAGTTCTGAGCCCTCTTGCGGGTCCTTCTCTGGAGGAGGGTTCATTGGAGCGGGTGTGACCTCAGTCCAGAGGTTGTCTTTCTTGGTTACAGGCTCCCTTCCCTCTTCAGGCAGGTCTGCCTTTCAGATTATGGAGTGAGCGCTCACCTCAGCAGACTCACAGTTAGCACCCTCTACGTCGGAAATGTCATATCTATGTATCCTCCTGCTCGCAGCTGTCACAATCTACTACATTGGGACAGCTGGTACAGTAGTAGTAGCAAGACACCCTACTGCAGGTAACTTCTCTTCGGAGTCCTCCTCAGACCTCCCCCGATGAGCCACCCCATAAGTATCATGCAAGAGGAAGCACATTGATTCTCCAGAAGAATCTCTCACCAAGGATACAGATTACGATGAAGGAGACAGGTCTCCACCATCACCCCCTGAAGATGGTTACTCATCTAGAGGAGGGATCATTGGAGCGGGGTGTGACCCCAGTTCCGAGTTGTCTTTCTCAGTCATGGGCTTCCTTCCCTCTTCAGGTGGGCCTGCCTTTCAGATTATGGAGCAAGCGCTCACCTCAGCAGCCTCACAGTTAGCTCCCGATACGTCAGAATGTCATATCTATGTATCCTCTGGCTCACAGTTGTCACAGTCTGCTACAGGCACAGTAATAGCAAGACACCCTACCACAGGGTAACTTTTCTTTGGAGTCCTCCTCAGACCTCCCCCCTGATGAGCCACCCCGTAAGTGACCATGCAAGAGGAAACACAATGATTCTCTGGAAGAACCTCTCACCAAAGATACAGATTACGATGAAGGGGAAGGGTCTCCGCGGTCACCCCCTGAAGATGTCTCCTTTGGAGACATCCTAGAAATCTTAAAACAGAAGGGTGACTGGAACCCCACCAACCTTCCTCCAAGAAATCTGTCTTCTTGCAGGCTTTCCGTGCCTGACCTTCTACTTCCTGGGTGACCCCGCCTGCACATGAGTTAGTCAAGCTCATTGTACAGCATGCTTGGAAGGCCCCTGACACTACTGACCCAATTCCCCAGACAACTGACAAAATTCTCTCTCCCCCAGAGAATCAACCCCACTGGTCCAAGGGTTTAGCGGCAGATGCTATGATGGTGTTGGTGGCCACAAAGAAGGAACTCACAGAGAGGAGTCCTACTGTCCATCCTCTAAATGAGAGTCTCGGACATTGGACAGATTAGGGAAGCAGGTTTATGCTTCAACGGTCTTTGCCATACAGTCGTTGATTTACTTGCCACTTTTTAACCATCTTCAAAGGGACCTGATCACTGAGCTCTCAGGAACACTAACAGGACCAGTATCTGATGAGATACATAATAAGGTTGCCTCCTAGCTTGCGACCCTAGAATCCATCTCCAACTCGTCCATGCGGTTAATTGCACAAACAACCGAAGGGGCGGCTAGAGCAGCAGGTGTTGTCATAAGACGTCATGCCTGGCTGCGCTTGTATGACTCTTGGCTCTCAATAACATCAGATTCCTGGGTGCCGAAAATAATTACCAGAGGTTAACATATCCCTTTCGATCTTTATCCAAGGCCACAAAGGCGAATCCTCAATGTTCCACCCAGTCAAAGGGATGTAGTAGCTCAAGAAATTCAAAAGCTTCTTCAAAAAAGAATCATCCAAACAGTCCCACCAGACCAAACAGGATCTGAATTTTACTCAAGATTCTTTTTAGTGCCAAAAAAGAAAGGGAACTGGAGGCCGATTCTAGACCTCAGTATCTTCAACAACTTTGTCCGACAGACAAAATTCTGGAGGGTCAGGGTTCAGTCTGTCCTTCTGTTCCTGGAGAAAGATGATTGGATGTGCTTGATAGATCTTCAGGATGCGTATTACCACATAAAAATGGACAAGTGCTCCATAAGATATCTCCGCTTCTGGCTAGGAGCCAATCATTACCAATTTTGCGCACTGCCCTTTGATCTCACCATAGTCCCCAGGGTGTTCACCAAATGTATGGGAGTGGTAGCAGCTTATCTGAGGCTGCAAGGATTCCGGGTGTTTCCATATTTAGACGATTGGCTCCTTACCGCCCCCACCAGGCATCTACTGCTTCACACCTTATACTACATTCTAGAGCTGGCAGAGTTGCTAGGCATTTCAATAAACAAAGAAAATTCAAAAATGGCACCGACTCAAACCATAGAATTCATTGAAACAACATTCAACACAATATCCTTTGTGGTTGCTCTACCTTTTCACAGATTTCAAAGGTTAAGGTCACAGCTCCAAGTGATACTCTCTCAAGACACAGTCCCAGCTTGCTTAGTCTTACAATTACTAGGATAAATGGCAGCGATAATTAACCTAGTTCCCCTGACGAACTTCCACATGAGGCTGCTTCAATGGCTGCTAGCGCCACAGTGGTCTCTGTTAACACACCCGATGTCTTATCCAATCCACATAATAAATCAATGCAAGTGGGATCTGAACTGGTGGATGAAGCCAGAAGAGTTATGGAGTTGCCCCTTTTCACCCCCTCAGCCCAAGATCATAGTGACCATAGATGCATCCCCTGATGGGGTGGGTGGGCATTATTAGGGAAAGACAGTCCAAGGCACTTGGTCCCTCTTGGAGACCAATTTGCATATCAATGTCCTAGAACTGAGGGTGGTGCTTTTAGCATTGCAAGCATTCCAATCTGTCCTTCCATCTGGGACAATTGCTATCCAATCAGACAACATGTTGGTCATTTGGTAAATCAACAAACGGGAAGGAACCAGATCTTATCCATTATGTCGGGAAGCCCTGAGAGTATGGCAATGGGCAATCGTCTCCAACCGCTTTCTGATAGCAAAGCACATTCCAGGGAACTCCAATGAGATTGCGGACAAACTGAGCAGATGCATTCTCCTGTCTCACGAGTGGTCTCTCAATCCCATAGTAGCAGCGGAGATCTTTCGTCGATGGGGTCAGTCTTGTGGCAGTCTGTTTGCATCTCTCACAAACCACAAATGCAGCAGCAGCTACTTTGCCCTAATCATCCCTCAGGGGGAGTCACCGAGATATGCTCTTCTGCACAACTGGCCCCGAGACTGCTTTATACCTTTCCTCCTTTTCTCCTAATGCCCCAGTTTTTGAAGAAAGCACAAAGGTTGAGAAGCAAAGTGATCCTCATTGCACCTTACTGGCCTCATCAAATATGGTTCCCCTTTCTCTGGCATCACCTAGTTCACCGTCTGTGGACTCTGGACCCAACTCTGGGACTGCTGTCTCATCCACAAGGGCTGGTCCATCACAACCTACAAAGTCTCAAGCTGACTGCTTGGTACTCCCCTTCCAGTAATTGCCAGGCAGAATAACTTATCTTCCCCAGTACAAAAGATACTTCTGGCTTCTCATAAACCGTCCACCAAGAAACTTTATCATAGTAAATTAAGAGATTTGTGATCTGGTCTCAAGGAGGAGTTGACCTCTTTTCAGCCTCAATTAATTAGGTGTTAGAATATTTATCAACTTTATTCCAATTGGGAGCCTCCACTTCTACTATCAGAGTTTATTCAGTGTCCATTTTGAATTTCCATAATGGCTTCCATGATTTTACTTGATATCTCACAGCCTTTGCAAAACCTTCCTAAAGGGAGTTATGCATTTGAGGCCACCTTTTAAACAGCCCATTGAACCTTGGAATTTGATGTTAGTCTTACAAACTTTGATCCATCAGCCCTTTGAACCAGCATCCAGCTGCAATATCAAATTTTTATCTTGGAAGACCTTATTCCTGGTAGCCATCACTTCAGCCAGGAGAATATCTGAATTGCAGGTATTGTGTGTAAAGCACTCATACATCATTTTTCATAAAGACAGAGTATCCCTTAGGACTAACCCCTCTTTTCTACCCAAAGTTGTCTCAGACTCAAACATGAACCAATCCATTGACCTGCCAGTTTTCCTCCCAAATTGCTCAAACAAAGGAGAATATTGTTTGCATTTGTTGGAAGTACACAGACAATTACATTTTTACATAGAATGAAGTCATTCAGGAAAGATGAAAACTTTTTACAAGAAAGTAAGAATATATGTGATAGTTTTTCTAGTATGGGGATATCCTGAGAAGTTATTAAAAGAAGCTTCAACAGAAGTTCAAAATTTGAGAAAATATGGTTCTAGAAGTGTGAGTAAATTGGGCCAAAGGAATTTTAGAACATACATCCTTATAAGTAATAGTGTGGATGCTGTGGCCATTAAAATATTATCTTTAATAATTGGAAGATTTTTGATAATAACCCAGAGTTAAAGGAAATAGCTGGAGAAACACCACTTTTTGTTCAAAATAGAGCTTTAAGAATTTTTTTCAAGCTAAATTGAGAATGCCTAAGATGAGAAATGGTAACAAAGTGGGGATGTTTAAATGTCACAATTGTAATCTTTGTGACTATTTGTATGTTGGTTTGGATACTATCAATATTAATAATATTGACATTAGTATTAATGGTTACTATACATGTAGATCTACGTTTGTGGTGTATTTCGTCAAATGTATGCCATGTCCTGCATTTTATTTTGGTCGGACTTCTAGAGAGCTTTATAAGCATATTTATGAACATAAGCATGCTGTTCCTATTGGTAACGATAGGAATGCTTTAGCTAAACATTATAAGAGGGGTAAATGCAAGATTAGTTTTACATTTTTGGTATTCGATGAAGTAAAAGAATATGAGAAACGTTAATGCTGATGATAAGTTAGGGTGGCAAGAATATTTATGGCAGGTGAAATTGAATGCCTTCCATTCACCTGGACTCAATAATACAGAGGACTTTATTGCTTTTCTGAAAAAGAAAAGGTTAAAAGCATTAGTTATGTTGGTGGTCATGTGATTTTTGATGTGTCATGTGATTGTTTAATGCTTTAAAACACTGGAGTAAAGAAAAGTATGTCAGTATGAAAAATTCTCATTAAGACAAAAGCGTTTACTGATTTCTTTACAATAAAGTTTGATGTGTTCTTTTACGATGCCTTTCTGCTTTTAGCAAATGACCTAAGCAGCCAGCTTTTCGGAGTGGCCTGGAAGTTATAAAGGCAAGTATAAACACACTCAAATCACTAAAAAAACACTGATTGACCTGCCACAATGTAAGTTAATAAAAATATTTAATAATAAGCAAAATGATTAAAAATATAAAGCAGTAATTTCCAATAAAAAACAAAACTCAATCACCGTGAAAATGAAACCAATACTGAAGGATAGAAATCCAGCATTTAGAAAAACTCTAACTGATCTGATTAGTTATAATTTCCTATCTGACCAAAGAACACTGTCCCTGATCTAAACTAAATTATTACAACAGAGTAAAGGCAGGCTTACAGTTCTTGGTCAGTCCTTTTGGGCATCCACTGCACAGTACATCTGTAACTGACAGCTGTAACTGTAACTGACAGTTAACTGTCTTCAGCAGGCTCTTTTATAGACTAGCCCAACTGTCACAACTGTTCCGGTTCTAATATTTGTTTCATATTTTGAAAATCAACCAGCTGCTGTTTGCTAAAGTTCCTGTCTTTCAGCTTCTGACAGTAACGTATAGCAACTGTCAACATTCTGATGACATCATATGCAGATTAACTGAATCTGAGAGAGTTTGCCTTTAGAATCTTTCTTCACAAACATGTACAGTTAGTTAAAACATTCTGTACAAACAGATCATAAATCAGCATGTAAGAACTTATTTACAATATTACAGCTAGTCATGCTGGCATATAATACACAGGTTAATCTGAAATCTGAAATTATGTACAAAACTTCAGCCAGACATGCTAGCACAAATAACCATGTCTAATTTCTTTACACATCCACTGCCACACTCTCATCACTTCTCGACACAAGTGGTAAGAGTGGTTTCCTCCTTGTTTGTCGATGTACCAGACCACAGGCATGTTGTCCATCTTTGTAGCAATCATCTCCAGAGGGAGAACATCCTGGAATGCCTGCAATGCTAGCAGGACTACTCTTATCTCTATAACACTTATGTGCAGATTGACCTCTGAGGGGGGCTACATGCCTTGAACCATATTCTGCAAGTAGTTTCCACAATCGCAAATGGGAAGCGTCTGTGGTAATTGTGGCTATGGGTATGGGTGGAAAAAAAGGACATCTCTGAGGAACTTCATGTGCTTGAATTCACCAGGTTACATGCTCCCTGCAAATGTTGGTGATTTGCATATGAGAATTCATCATATTTTGCCTTACTGACCATTGGACTGCCAGAGTCCATTATAGCACTCTCATAAAAAATCTTGCCACTGCAGCAAGTGTAATCAAGGCAGCCATGGAACCTAGGAGCTGTAAAACCAACTTGGCTGGAGGTGTTTGAAGAGACAGTAATTGTAGAACTTGATTTATGAACTCCAGGACTTATTGTTATTGAGTGTGATGACCATCTTGAAGCAAACAGTGAAGAAAGTAGTCCCTGGCACACATCAAGAGATTCATTGTGTGAGCAGTGAGAAGCTAGTTATCAAGGTAGGGAAACACCTGGAATCCTAGCATTCTCAAGTGAGCTCCAGCTACTGCTTTGCACTTGGTGAACACCTAGGGGGGGCTGTGTTGAAACCAAAAGGCAGGGCTCTGAATTGGAAATGGCAGTCTCCCAGCCAGAAGCAAAGAAACTTTCTGGACTGTGTCTATTTTGATTTGATAGTAGGCATCCTTGAGGTCTACTGAGCACATCCAGTCATCCTTCCATAAAAGAGGAAGTATGGCCTGAACCATGACCATTTGGAACTTTAAGTGTTTGGCAAACTGATTCAGATGGCTTGTGTTCAAGATTGGCCTGAGGTCCCCATTCTTCTTTGGCACCAAAAAGAATCTTGAATTAGTTCCAAATCCTTGCTAATCTGGTGGGACCTTTTCCATGACTTTTTTTGTTAGCAGCTTTTTTATATCTAAAGCTGCCTCTTATTTGATGGGCTGGTACACAAGGTGACTTCTTTGATACATTTGGTGGCAGATGAGAAAATGGAATGTAGTAGCCCCTTGTGATGACTGTCTGCATGCAGACATATTTCGTGACTGACGTCCAGGCTTCGGGGTGCAGGGATAAGTGTCCCAACTCCTACCTCCAGAGTGCAGCAGTCATGCAATTCTTCAGGAGCACTAGTACGGCTTCTCATTGAAGGGACTCTTAAAGCCTTGGTTCTTCAGGTCTCCTCTGACATGTGGGTAATGTCTACCATCAGAGTTCTCTCCTCTGCCTCGGGGGGATCTATCTCCAAAGGAGTCCTGGGAAAGTCCCAGGGATCTTCAGAACCACAACTTCCTACCCCTTTCTGGTTCCTGGAGAAGGTCCTCTGAGGGGTAGAAAACTACATTCCCACTGCAGACAGAGGTTTCCCATCCTTTTCGCTACTGGACAGTGTCTCTTTAATCTTGGGTCCAAAATTGGTGGACCTATTAAAGACAGCCATCATGGCTGATAGCTACTCAAAATCACAAACGTATCCAGACATGCCTCCGAACCATAATGCCGAATCCTGTGGCTTTAGAAATGGCCTCCACAGCACTGAAGATCAGATGCATGGATGCAATGGAGACAGACTGAAGAGTGGCCAGTTGCAAACTCATACTTTTCTTGTCATCTGCAGACATGGACCCAGACAGAGACTTGGAAAGTTCCTTAGTCAAGTCCATTTTAAACCTTGTAATGTGTGACAAATAATTCACTGATTTTAAGGCAAAAGTCACTGAGGCATAGACTAATTTCCCATATCTGTCTAAGGCCCTAGAGGCTCTGTTAAGGGGATGGACTGTCAAACTCTCCTTGGCTAGTTCCTTTTTAGTGTCTGCCATCACCACCACAGCATCAGCAAGGGGACCTTTGCTCCTGTGGGCATGATCCTTTCATGCTACTAGATATCTGACTGGCTTCTTGGGATGGGTTTTGAAACACTGAGGTTCTTCCATGCCTGGTAAGAGATAAGAATCTCCATCTCATCTGCTTAGGGGACCACACAGGAAGTAGCTCAGCCAGTGCTGAAAACCTCAAAGAACACAGACTCCTCCTCGGAAGGGGCTTTGGAAAATCAAACACCTTTCTGCCTCAGTAGCTCAATAATCTCTCTGAATGGGATGTCTTCAAGGGGCAATCTGTGGGACCTTTCCCCTTCAATGAAGTCCTTTTCTTCTATTGGTGACTCCTGGTGGGAGTCAATGTGTCTCCTCTTACATTTGTGCTTCTGAGGAACCTCCATAGGGGGATGATCTGGGGAAGACTGGGACGTCTGTGGTGATTCCTGGATAAGGACTGACTCAATGCTAATATGGCCCAGCTATCCAGGGGGAACAGAATGAGCAGACTCAGGACCCAGGACAGACAGCTGTGGAGGAGAAAGACTCAGGGGGGCAAGGATGTCTAATCTCCTGACGTGGAGAGAGCTCTCTCCACTGCCTCGAAGGCAGAAGCTAAAGAAGATCCCAAAAGCATCCTGGTAGGAGCTGAAGACACTTAACTAGGATGGCCATGGGAATCCCCCTGACCCTGTCTCAAAGTAAATGTCAGGGCTGAGCTGCCTAATGCTGAGGCTCTGAGGGGAAGAGATGGCTCTGAGAGTCTCAGACTTGAAACTCTACTCTCGGATTCAACACCAAAGCTACAGCTCCAAGATCTCTTTAGCGTTGGATCAGAGAAGATATCAGACCACAACTTCGGATCTGACGTGCACAATCCTGGAAGTCTCCGATCTGACATTTTCAAATGCGGGTCCGAAACTCACAGGTCCGATGAGAGACAGAGACAGAAAAACTCCCAACTGAATTTGGGTCCTGAGGAATTTCCTCCTAATTCTGCCCAAATCTGCTTTGTACAGACTTCTGGTAGACCTGAAGGAAGACGAAGATGAAACAGGTCTGGAAGCCTTATGGGACATCTCTTGCAGAAAAGGCAGATGTATCCTAGAAGCTATTAACTCCGGTGAGAACCTGGGTTCCCTTCAAGAATGAGTTCAAGAGGAGTGTGATAGATCCAAGGAGGTAGCTGAATCTGAGACCCTCAGAATTTTACGAGGAAGAGCCAAAGCTGGAGCCAACAAAGGGAAATGGTCAAGGGAACACTTCCTTCACTCCTTAGTTTTCTCTTTCATCTTTTCATCTTTTCACCTTTTCCCCTTTTGATTTGTCTGCAGGATTCTTAGCAGATGGAGACACTCCAGAAACAGAAGTTGAAGAGGAAGAAATAAGACCTTTCAGCACAAGCTTGTTCCTCCATTCCACCAAAGCTCGATGGTTGAATGCTGAACAGATGTCAAAATCTAGATCTAGGTGACCATCTCCTAAAGAATAAAAAACCCTCTGAACGGGCATCAGTTGGGAATTGTATGCCAGCAAGTGACACACTTCTTAAAACTTGGCTTGTCAACTATAGTTAACAAAACCAAAATAATCACAACACCAGGAAATAACCAAAGAAGCAGAGAATGGCAGAATACCAGCAATGGTAATAGCAATTATCATGTGAAAGGACATAAAGTGGAAAAGGTACCAACAGTGGTACACAAAAATTACTAGAAACCTTAATAGAAGAGAGAGAGAAGTGTGAGAAGGACAGTACAAGGCCCAAACACATACAAAGCCAACTAAAACGTTCTTTTTCCTTTTTTTACAACACTTAAGGGGAGTAAAAACTAAAGAAAGGAAACAAGAAAATGAAGAATAAACTGGCTAGAAAAGACTAACTCATCTTAAGCGACCTGAGCTACAGCAACTATGTCTGAATGCTGAGAGAGGCAAATGAGATCTTAGGTAATGTAGAGTGTGCAACTGCATGGGGATTAAGGGTAAATGGAGGAGCCTGAGCTATGGATCATAAGTCTGAAAAGCATCTGAAGTCAGATCTGAGGTTGAATATGAAACCCATTAGTTTAGGAATGGATGGAAAAAAGAACATCAGAGCCTATCATCCAAACATTCAGGTGTAGGTTCGGGATGTTGGGGTGTATAAGAGATGCACTGTCCTGTGTGAGAAAAGTTTTGGTAACTGCTTCATCCAAGTGCATGAGAAGGGTGAACCAATATTATCTAGGCCAAAAGGGAGTTTCCCACAATATCTTTGGAGAGATTCTTTTTGATCTTGAGTAATATTTTGGTAATTAGAGGAAAGGATGAAGAAAGTATAGAGGAATATTCCTGTCCCTGACAAAGGAAAAGCATATATTTGTAGGCCTATTTTCAAGAAATCCTGATACAGATTTTTTTGTAAGTGACTGTTGTGAAGGGAGGCAAACAGATTTACTTGTGGAGTTCCTCACACAAGGACATTCTCCTTGAAGACCTCTTGGTGTAACATCCATTCGTTAGGGTCTTTCCTAGATCTGTTCTAAGAGTCTGCAATAGCATTCTGTTCTGATGGGGTGTAGGTTGTCTGAAGGGAAATATTGTGCTAAGATGGCAACTCCCAGTAAATCATGGCTAGCCTGCTCAGGGAGTAAGACCCGGTCTCTCTCCATTTGCATTTGTACCACATCTGGTGTAACATCTGTTTATGTACACATCACTAGGTATTCTCTCTAATTACTAGTAGTGGTCTTGAAATCCACAGCTGATTCAAGGTTTTTAATGCCTTTATTAGGCTATCATCTTTTTAGGTTGATGTGTTTTTCCCCTAAAATGGGGACCTCAAATCCCCTAAACTTTGATCCATTTGGATAGCATCCCCCCAGACAAAATCTGGGGTGTCTGTTGTGAATGGCAGACCAGGATTTGCAGGAGAAAGAAGAATAGAAATTGATCTGCCCACCATAGGAGTTCCATTTTGATGAAATCTCTATCAGGGATAGGAGAGGATACAGGATGTTGGTGTTGGGTCCACAGAGATTGTAGGTACCACTGAATCGTCATCATGTGAAGTCTGACCAAAGGAACCATGACAATAGCTGATGTCATGTAGCATAGAATAATGAGGGACAACTTTCTTGCTTTGGAGACGGACTGGTGAACCAGATGTAAGAATTGTAGACAATTAAATGAAGCCTTCTCTGGAAGAAGGAATGCCATCATGATGGAGGTGACCAGAAGGCATCCCAGAAAGATTAACCTGTGAGATGAAAACAGGAAGATTTCTATAGGTTTAATTTGAACCATAGTTTTTGAAAAAGGTTTAAAGAAAAACAGGAGGGATGTCTGAGTGTCAGTCATCCAGGTAAGGGTAAATGTAGATTCCTTGAAGTCTGCAGACAGTAACAACTGGATTTCAATACTTTGTGAAAACCCTTGGTGCTGTAGATACTCCAAATGGCAGGGATGGAAACTGAAAATGTAATCCAGACACAAAAAATCTTAAATAACACCTGAAGTCTTCATGAATTGGGGTGGGTTTGTATTGCATCTCTGAGATCAAGCACTACTAAATAAGAATGGGGTGGAAGAAGAGGAAAAAGGGATTGCAGAGCTAACATCCTGAAAGGAATTCAGAACTGAATAATCCAAAACCGGTTTTCAAATGCATTTTTCTTAGGTACAAGAAAATCCTTGACTAAAAGCTCTTTTACCTTTCCCTATTGGGAATGGGGAACCAGTTCTAGCCCACCTTGAGATAAAGTTTGCACTACATGCCATTTCTTTTTATATTGTTATTTACTGGACTTCTGTTGGCTTGGCTTAAAAAGCTTCCCCAAAAAAGACCATGGCTTTTAATTAGGGGGCTGATGAAAGAAAACACTGCTTTGCATCCTGCATTAATTTACCTCTTTCTTCTATTCTCTTACAGACCTCTCCTGAAGAACTGCCAAACAGGAAGTCTTTCTCTAATCGGACATTCAAAATCTGGAATCCTACATCCTCTGGGACATTCTGGAGTCTGACCCAGGCATGCCTCTGCATTACAGCTCCTAAGCTGCTCTTGAAACAGCATTGACTGTATCACAGAAATATATGATTAAATGCTTTGTGACCTGTGAAGCAAAGAAAAGTAGACTGGATATGGAAGTTTTTAAGTCTGAAGCAGGCAAGTCTGGAATTAGATGTTGGATGCCTGAGTAAATACAGATAAAGTATTTGGCCTTATGGATCATGCTATTAATTGCCCCGAAGGCAAGGGTAGAAGAAGCATGCACTTTCTTTCCATATTTATCAAATGCCCTCCTGTCCTTTTCATTAGGAAAACAACTGGAAGAGGTCACGGTCTTAGCTCTACCCTCCTTGTCAGTTACAGCAGGATCACCAAAAGGATTCCTAAAAAGGTATGTATGTGAATCACGTACTCCATAAAGCTTATCAGGCTTCTTAGGTGCAGAAGACTAAGAATCTGGTGACTCACATGCTGAATCAAATGCATTCTACAGATACTGCAGGCATTGCTAGAGATTTGAGGGAGGGAGTCAAGATTCAAAACGTCATAGCACCTTTTCTGAGCCTCTGAAATCTCCCTACCTACCCTCCAATTTAAAGAATTCCTGAATTTTTGAGACTGTATCTGAAAATAAAACCTCTTCAATAGGTGAGTAAGATGATATATTCTCTTCTAACTCAGAATCATATGGGATTAGAGAAGAGAGTTGTGAGTAACAATCCAAAACTTCCTTCTCAGAATCTGACAGCCCTTCTTCAGAGGATGAGGGAGACTTTTTTCTTGGAATGTGAAGGAAGATGAGCAAAAGATTAAAGAGACTGGAAAGCTCCAAAGTGACACTGTGCAAAGCTGTAACAGTCCTCTTGTGAACCCTTCAAGCTGGCTGGAGTTAAAGGGAGAGAAGGGTGGTGGTTGGAGTTAAAGGGAGAGAAGGGTGCTTGCCTTTTTGAGGCTTATTTTTTTGTGTGTATCTCCCTGCACAGTCCAGAAGGAATAAGATGTCCAGTCCTCCATATGCAAGGCTGCTATCTCTTTCCTTACCATATCCTGAGGTACTCTATCCTCGCCTTCAGTTAGAACAAAGTGAAGGTCTCATTTTTCGTTGATGCATGATATCTGGTCTGAATGGATGTGCTAGAATTCTGTCCCTTAGCAGCTTCCCATGGAGCATTGCCAGAGGAACCAGAAAGATCAAACTGATGGTCCAAGGGCTCTGATACCACTACAGGGGGTTCATTAGTCCCAGACCAGAATAAAAAGGTGGATGGCTGTGTCCCTTCTGAGTCTAACAATTTTCCCTTTCTTCTTTGACTGAAGGGGGAAGTCCAATGAAATGGAGTCAGTAAAGATGGATGCTGAGGCCAAAACTTTTAGCTGCTGGTTCTCAAAGAAAATTCTAAGGCTATTAAGCATATTGTGAATAGTCTTAAGTTATCTGCCCACAAAAATCCAACCGCTACTACTGAAGACAATATTGAGACAAGAAGTCTGACTGAATGCTTCAATAGCAAGAAAGTTTTAAAATTTAATGTCTGTGTATCCTATTTATATCAGCATGCTCTTATGCTTCAAGGGATGTACAGTGCACAAGGAAGGCATCCAAAGCTTTAGTATACTGGCCAGACGTCTAATATTCCTGACAGGATACATCCCCATACAGGTTTATGCTACTGCAACAGTGATATTATGATGAAGATCTCCCTTTATCTGAAATAAAAAGCACTGTACTTTCTCTATGTGCAAAACACAACTTTGACCATGCATATAACAAAGAGCTCTTTCTCCTCAGCCCTGTAATTACACTAATACAAATTATGTTGATGTATGATGATGCATACGACAGACGTACTTTGGATCTCCACAGGAACACAGGCAAAAAAAACTATTTAGTTTTTTAAAAACTCATTAATTTCACATAATGAATTAAAAAAATGAGTATCTACATCAATCAAAATCAATATACACCAATGACAAAACTGTGCTGAAAAAAAACATTTATAGAGAAACATGTTGCGCTCTTGATCATTGACAGGAACAACATACCAATGAAAACATCACATAAGCATTAAAACAGACCTACCCCAAGAGAAACACAAACTTGCCAGGAAAGTTAGCTATTTTCAAAAGAAACAAAAACTCAAAACTATTTATGATAATGATATCTGAAAAGCAGCCTGTGGCCATTAAAATTTGTCAGCTACTTTGATAGAGAAATTTTAGAAACCGATTTTGATCCAGAAAAGGAAACAAACAGTTGGTCTGCTTTCTTGATTTTTTCTGTTCTATGCAAACAGAAACACAACTGTCTATGAACATCCAGTAAATGTAAAATTGTTAGTAAATTTAGGAAAAAAATACTGGCAAAGTGGTAGAACTATTTATGCTGGATTCCGACACCACCTTTGGAAGAAAGGACGGGTTGATACGTAAGGTCACTCTATATTTTTGGAAAACCAAGTAAGGAGGTTTAGAAGATAGTGCTTGGGTCTCAGAAATTCTTCTTGTGGAAGTAATGGCAACCAAGAAGATTTGTTTTCCATGAAAGATATTTAAGGTCACATGTAGCTGCTGATTCAAAGAGAGGTTGTGTGAGAGACTGCAGCATCAAATTTAGGTCCCATGGAGGAGTAGGGTCTTTAAAATGAGGCTTTACAAGGAGTGTCCTTTTTAAGAAGGCCTAGCTCAATTTGTGAGAAGGTATGGGTCTGCTATTCAATCCTGTATGGTAATTTGAAATGGCTATTAGTTGTACCCTAATGGTTGAGTTACTAGCACTATTTTGAAAAAGGTGAGCAAGGAAATCTAGATGTGATAAATAGAGACTGAAAAGGGGTCAAGTTTATGCTGCTGAGGCCAAATGGCAAACTTTTTCTATTTACATGAATATGTTTTCCTTATCGGGGGTTTATGAGAAGACAGAATTATACGCTGGACAGGTGATGGAGCATAGACTGTCTGGCTACTAAGGGAACTGGAGAAGCCAAGCAGTCAGCTTGAGATTCTGTATATCTGGGTGTGACATGCCCATCGGGTGAGAGAGGAGGTCTGGAGTCAGATCTAGGTTCCATGGTGGTTGAACCAGGTAAGCCATAGAAAGGGAAACCAAATTTGTCGAGGCCACTAGGGGGCAATGAGGTTCACTGTGCTCTTTGACCTGGCAGCTTTCTGTAGAAAGTTTGGAATCAATGGGCTTGGTAGAAATGCATAAAGGAGATGGGGAGAGGCCAATCGTGAAGTAGAGCATCCCTCTGTGACTGTCCCCGTAGGGGAATCAGTGCAAAGTAGTTGCTGCACTAGTTGTTTAGGGGAGACTTGACTTAATTTACATTTAGTAGTATAAAACTGCGTGTTAGTTTAGACAGGGTCGACTCGGAACTCGGGAACTCTGCATTGTAGAAGAAGAACTAAGGGTACAGCCGATTGGGACCGCAAGAGAGCAGCCAGCAAACAGCAGCCCCAACAGTGTATTTTTATTTATTATTTAGAAGAAGTACTGAAGACGTAGTGAAGTTGTGAAGTTAAGTGAAGTCTAATAACTTGTGTGAAGTGTGAACTGAAGTCTGATTTTATAACTTACACAGCGACCACCGACCGCTCGTTTCAGACTTCAGTGCAGCAGGGCACCAGGCAGCAGCAGTCTGACTCGGGTCAAAGCGGTGGTGTGACGAGCTGACGACCAGGCAGACATGAAGAAATATTTTATTTCTTCCCCCAGCTCTTCCTCCACCTCCAGGTAAGAAAGACCATAAAAAGAATTGCCACCATGAAGGTATGACAGTGCATTTATTTTTTCTATTTTGTTTTAGTTTTATGTTTTTTGATGGGACCAGTGAGGACACTGTAAACACAAAAAAATGAAGTAGCTGTTATCTTCTCAAGACTTTAATGTTAGCGCTTTTGTATAAAATAATGCTTAGACTTCTTCAGACATCCCTCTCCCAGAATGCTATAGTTTTTATACATTCATTAATTAATCATTGATTTAATTAAACAATCAAGTATGTAAATGTTTTAAGCTGGATGAGTCCGACCAAGAAGGGACTCATAAAACAAAACACTGAAGTTGTCATACACATAAAACCTTGCTTAAAAACCTTTTCCTTTTTAAACCTGGAACACATTATACCTAGATTTCATGAACAGTCCAAGCATTATTTCAGACAAAAGTGCTAACATTAAAGTCTTGAGAAGATTACAGCTACTTTGTTTTTTTTTTTGTGTTTACAAGTGTTTTAGTTTTTTCGTATTTAGTGAGGACACTGTGTAGGGAGGATGTAATGAAACAGGGATGCTTATCTAAAGGACTTGTGATGTGGAGAGTATGATGTTGTTGGGATTATCGTATACTCAGCACACATGCTTATGTTGATGGACTGATTGACTTAACATGACTATCTTGCATTGTATATTAGGAAGGACTGATCTTAGAAAGCTTGGCAAGTATAAATGTTAACATCCATATAAAAGATCATTAGGATGTAATGTGTGGATACACTTCTATTTATTACTGCACGAGGTAATTCATGGTGAGACATTATTTTGCTATTATAATGTTTTTCAAGCTATCTTTTATCTTTAACTGATCTGTTGCACTATTATTTTAAAGTTTTTGTATTTGTAATTTGATTTCAGTTAATGTGCCTGACTTGGATTAATTTCTCTATTTCACTTTTTGACTGTCTCTCACTCTCCTCCTCATTTTCTTTTTTGAAATCAAAGCAAGTATTTTTAAAAAATTTAAAAAAAGCTATCTTGGAAACTCATTCACAATCAAGTATAGAGAAGACTGGGAGATTGACCAGAGGATGAGACGAGCAGCAAGTCCACTTCAGGTGTTGTACTGGACTGCAGTGGTGAATATACCTCTCAACCTCTTGGGGGCAAGAAATCTGGACAAAACCTAAAATAATGGGGTTACAAAGGTCCAAAAATAGGGACAAATTTTATATTGCTCTTATAAACTTAGAAAGTTCACTGAATAACACAGATCTGTGTTAGTATGCATTTTCTGAAGGATGTGAACTTGAAGTCTAAAATTCAAATGTATGTTATTATTTACTGACTTTAGTTTTGGTGATTTGCCAAAAAAAATACAAAATTTATGAGGACTAGACCAAAAATATGAGGCAAAACTCTGGACAGCTGAGAGGTATGATGCTTGCCCTGTAGCAGCAGAAAAGTAATACTAAGGAGAGCTAGGATATCAGTTTGTTACAAACATGTATTTTCACCTCCTGTGGTTCCCCAAGTCTTGAAATGCTATGTATGAAAAAGATGATCTGCAGCCTAGTAAAGTCCAATGATTGCATGCGCTGAGCTACTTACTGTTTTACAGGCAGTTTAATATATTATTTTGGTAGTTAGGCAAAATGTTTACTTGATGATGTCTTTACCTTTTTTCTTTTTTTTGTTTGACAGGCTATATTTAGCTGATTTTGTTTTACATAAAAATGCATCCAATATCCGCAGATGTTATAGTGTTAGTGTGTGTGTGGTCTGGATAGTAGTGTGCCATAGATGATGCATTCAGATTTTGGAATTAATATAGTAAAGATCAAAGCATTAAGTTGAACAGACACTACTTCTAGGTTATGAAGTAGTGTTCTAAATGATCATTGATGGGTACTTATTCAGAAGTGATGTCAACTTGGGCAACATGTTTTCAGCCCTCAGAACTTTTCTTAGCTCACAAATCCAGGTCCTAGTTGTTTTGCTAGCTGTGCTAGTGCACTCAGGTTGTGATTTTTTTTTTCAAAGTATGGACCATGATGTATTATGCAAAATATGGGTCGTGGCCTGGTATTTTATCAGCTAGAAACAGCTTTTTTATGTATTTGTAGCTATGCTTAATTCAGTATAGTCTTTTTTGTTTTTCTGTCTACCTATGTCATGATGTCATCATTTTAGCTTTTGTAGAAGTGCTGCTGCTGTGTGCAGACAATTAAAATTTACAGTGCTGTTGGCAACCTATCGCTCAGAAAGTTTTCAGAAAATTGAGCCCCAAATTCACACTTTTGTTGGCAGTTATGTTTGCTTTAGTTATTGGGGAGGAAGCCATTTTGAATAGGCAGTTTGATGTGAAGCAAAATATCAAGAAAAGCAACTGACAAACAATTGTTTCTCTTCTTAAGTATGAAAAATTTGAAAATACTTTGCAGATTTGGAAACGCAGTCCTACCCCACCCCAACATATGCACACACATATACAAGCATTAGCAAACGTTTAGTTTGAACATTTCATTGCAGTTTGTCCTTGGAAAGGTGTGATTGAAGGTTATCTGATTTAAAAACAAAGCAGATCTCAGAAATGCCCTCTGGCAAACCTCCTGCTATGTTTATATCTCAAACTCTTCTGTTTATTATGTTCTTTTTATCTCTAACCCAGAGGTTATAAAAGCAGTCTAGTCTAGTAACATTAGTTATTTTATTAAAGACCAGATTAGATCATCTGTTGACATATATTGTTGCCATTTACTACAGGGTCTGGGGCTGGGCCCATATTTTGATTGTTTGTTTTTCGTCTTGCATTTGAAAGTTGGTATCCCACAATTCCATTCGAGTGGGCAGGGCTATGCAATTATATATGCAAATGTTATGTTAATCAGCACACTTTGTACCTATTTTTATGGACCATTGTCCACATTTTTGATATTTCCAGGTTGAGAGGTATGGTTATGAGGACTGTGCAGGCTAAGACTGGTGTATTGTCTACAACCTTCTTGACCTGAGACCTTGTAGATAGAACTCAGTGAGGTGGAAGGGAGGCAATGGCCATCTTCGTGTTGAGCAGTGCTCCAGTAAATTCCAGTATCTGAGATGGTTGGAGTTCTGATTTGTTATAATTTATGGTAATTCCTAGGACAGCACAGGTATGGAGAACCTGAACTCTTGATTGTATGAGTTGATGCCTGTTCGGAGCAGTCATAAGCCAGTCATCCAGGTAGGGAAACACCCAAAATCCCTGCAGTCTGATGTGTGCTGCTACTACTGCCATGCATTTGGTAAACACCCTGGGGGCTGTGGTGAATCCAAAGGGCAGTACTCTGAACTGGTAATGACTGGCTCCCAGCCAGAAATGTAGGTACTTCCTGGACTGCCTGTGCATCTTTATGTGATAGTAGGTGTTCTGGAGATCTATTGAGCACATCCAGTCATCCTTGCCTAGAAAAGGGAGGCTGGACTGAACTGTGACCATCCAGAACTTGGTTTGTCAAACAGATGTGTTTAGATATGTGAGATCCAACACTGGTCTCCAGTCCCCTGCCTTTTTTGGCACTAAAAAGAACCTTGAGTACATTCTGGATCCTATTTAATCCGGTAGGATCTCCTGGATGACTTTTTTCCTATCAGCTTTCGAATCTGAACTGCTGCTTGATCCCTCTGACTGGGTGGAACATCACGGAATTTCCTAGGAATTGGGGGTGGAAAGGAAAATGGTATTATATAACCTCTGGATATAATCCCTCTACACCCAAGTATCTTTTGTTAATTCTAGCCAGGCTCTCTGGTGCAGGGACAATCTTCTCCTGACTGTCTCCAAAGGTGGACCATCAAGCCACCATTCAGGAGCGCTGGTAGGGTTTATCAAAGAAAGACTCTCATAAACCTTAGTGTTGCAGGCCACCTCTGCCACAAGGGTGACAACGACCAATGGAGTTCCTCCCTCTGCTTCTGGGGGCACTTCCTCCACATGTGTCATGGAAAGCACCTTGGGATTTTTTTAACCACATTTTCTGGCCACTCCATTGATTCCTGGAGGATTTCTGGGGGGCTGAAAAACGTATGCCACGGCAGCAAGGTTTTGCCATCTTTCTCACACCTGAAGAGCGTTTCTTTTAGTTTAGGGCCATAAGGGTTGTTCTGTCAAAGGGAGCATTGATGAAATTGGACTTAAATGGCTCTGCAAGGTCACGTGAGTGCATCCAGGCATGCCTCCTCATAGAAATGTCTGAAACCACAGTTCCTTCCACTATGTTGGAAATTAACCTCATGGAACTATTGAAAATAGCCTGCAGGGTTGCCAACTGAGAAGTAAAAGAAACCTTAACCTATGCAGATATGGTTCCCAAGAGAGTATTTGATAACTCTTTGATCAACTCTCTCTGAAGCCTAACAAAATGTGCCAGATAATTCAGAAATCATAATTCAAAGGTAGCTGAAGCAAAGACATGCTTCCTCAGTCTGTCCATCATCTGCGACTCCCTGCTGGGGGGCAAAGAGTGGAACTCTCGTTGGCTAGTTCCCTCTTTGTGGCTGCTGCAATGACCATGGCATCAACTGGAACCCCTTAACCCCAAAACTGAATGTCTGCAGGTGGTGCCATTATCCTGCCTGTCTCCGAGGTATTGGCTCAATGGAGTCAGTCTCCTTCCATGCCTGCTTAAAGATTATGTCTACAAGCTCATCTGAGGGCAGAGTCATTCAAGAAGTAGAGAGTTCTGTACCAAAAGCCTTTAGGAGAATGGATTTCTCTGGCGTAGGGTTGGAGAATATCCAGCCACCTCTCTGTTTCTGGATCTCCAGTATGTCTACAAAGGGAACATCTTAAGGAGGTGGCCACGGGGACCCTTTGCCTTCATCGAAATCCATGTCATTGGTGATGAACTCCTGTGGTGCGTCTAGGTGCTTCCTCTAGCATGTCCTTTTCCTGAGTACTTCCTCAGTGGGATGTTATGGGAAAGGCTCGGAAGAGGAATTCACAATTCTGTGAAAGGAAAAAGGAAGTTACGTGCTCACCATAACATTCCATGTTTGTAGTCCATCTCACCCTTCATTCTTACATATGGGTTTGGAGCACATCCTCAGCTCCGACACAGCCTATTACAAAGCTCAAAGTCTCTTAGTTGGCTCGTGGCTAGGTAGGTATCCCATAGTGCACTAGTGCAATCCCCAGATCTTGTTTGCTACTAAATTATAGAAAGGCAGAACTAAGATTATCCAGAAAGAACAACAATAATGAATGGTCTCCACCCTACCAAGGTAAAGCTATCCTGTCCACAGATACTTCCAAGATGGGGGTAGGTGGGTGGGTTCGTAAAAATGAAGGACGAGATGGACTACAAACATGGAACGTTATGGTGAGTACATAACGTCTTTATGTTCTGTAGTCCTATCTCGCCTTCATTCTTACATATGGGACAGCGTCTCTAGCACCTTATTCTTGGGTGACTCATGGGAAAATACTCCTGAGTACCGTGGAACCAAAGGACGCTCTACCCCTTGAGGTGAAGTCCAATTTGTAATGAGTAATAAAGGTAAGAGGGGTAGCCCAAGTTGCTGCCGCACAGATACTATGAAATGGAACCCTGGCTTGGAAGGCAGCAGATGTAGACAGGGATAGTGTAGAATAAGAAGTTATGTCTTACCATAACGTTCCATGTTAGTTTTCTTCTCGCCTTTTTTCTTGCTGGATGGGTTCGTAGCCGATCCTTGGCTCCGACTCGGCCTATACTATAGCTCGAGAGCTATTTTTCCGGCTCGAGGCAGCCCTATATCCCACAATACCATGCGCTAACTCCCCAGATCTCGTTTGGAAGCTAAGACATAGTATAAATAATAATAATATTATTATAATAATATTATAATCCTCTTTTACGAGAATAGATTACCTGCTAGTAACACTAAGGATACAAGGAAGAAAACGCAACATATTGTATCTCCAGAAATGGAAGGACTCAGAACCTCGAGTCTATCCAGGCTAGGGGGCAGGAGGGAGGGACGCAAGAAAGAAGGCGAGAAGAAGACAACTAACATGGAACGTTATGGTAAGACATAACTTCTTAATGTTAAGTTGTCATTCTCGCCTTCATTCTTGCTGGATGGGACAGCGTCCCTAGCATCTTAGTCCTGGGTGGCTCAATGAAACAGACTCCTAAGTACAGTGGAACCAAAATCAGCTCTATTTCTGGAGGCTAAATCAAGCTTGTGATGGGCAATAAAGGTATGTTTGGATGCCCATGTAGCTGCTGCACAAATGGCATCTAGTGGTAACCTTGCTTGAAACGCCGTTGAAGTTGATAGTGCCCTGGTTGAATAAGCCTTAGGCCTAGAGGGAAGTTGCCTGTGTCTCAACTCATAGACCAAGGTAATAATAGATGTCAGCCATCTGGAAAGAGTAACCTTCGATACCGGAAGCCCTTTCTTGCCTGCAGCATAAGAGAGAAAGAGCTGGTCTGACTTTCTGAATTGTTTTGTCCTGTCTAAGTAATACCGTAATTGGCGATGAACATCTAATAAATGTAATTTTTGTTCAGCCCTGTTGGTATAGTCTGGGAAAAAGACAGGTAAATCAATTGAGTGGTTTAGATTTGCTTCCGATAACACTTTTGGTAGGAAGGAAGGGTTTGTTCTGAGAGTTACCCTGTCTTTAAGAAAAACCAAATAAGGAGGACGGACAGACAAGGCTTAAAGTTCCGATACCCTTCTGGCAGATGTTATAGCTACTAAAAACAGCGTTTTCCAAGAAAGAAGTTTGAGGGAGCAAGAAGCTGCAGGTTCAAAAGGGGGAAGAATTAGTGAGGTTAGAACTAAATTCAAATCCCATTGTGGGGGTGGATCTTTGACCGGAGGTCTGAGCAAAAAGATGCCCTTGAGAAAGGCTTTACAGAGTTTGTGGGACATAATATTTGCTTCTGAGAGTCCAACATTAAAATTAGCAATGGCCGCTAATTGTACCCCGATAGTGGCCGATGATGACCCTGAATGAAAAAGCTCCGCCAGAAAGTCCAGAACCTCATGAATGGGTGCATGGAAAGGATCTAAAGATCTAGTTTGTGCCCAGTGTGAAAAACGCTTCCATTTACTCGCATAAGTCTTCCTAGTATTGGACTTATGGGAGGCCAGAATGATATCACGAAGAGGAGGAGAAATAAGGGGAAGCCTGGCTATGGCTGGAAGTGGAGCAACCAAGCTGTGAGGTTGATGGACTGTAGAGACTGATGCAGCTTGCCCGTGAGGTGGGTCAACAGATCCGGAAGGGGTTCCAGATGCCAAGGCTGTTCCAGTAGGTATTTGTGCAGGAACGGGAACCAAATGTGTCGAGGCCAAAACGGGGCAATGAGGATCATTTTGGATCTCAATGCGGTTGCTTTCTGAATTAATTGTGGGATCAACGGAAAAGGAGGAAAGGCGTAAAGAAGACCCCGGGGCCAAACGTGAACAAGAGCGTCTCTGAGGGGTTGGCCTGGCAGAGGAAAAAGTGTGAAGAAGTCGAGGCACTTGCTGTTTTGGGGAGTTGTGAAAAGGTCGCAGCAAGGCTGGCCCCACTTCCGAAAAATTCCATCTGCTACCGCTTGATTTAGAGACCACTCGTGAGGCATGAGGATAGTTCTGCTCAATCTGTCTGCTATGACGTTGGACTTCCCAGGGATGTGCTTTGCTATCAGAAACCATTGAGATGAAATCGCCCATTGCCAAATTCTGAGTGCTTCTCGACAGAGGGGATAGGACCTTGTTCCGCCCTGCTTGTTTATGTACCACACCACAGACATATTGTCCGTTTGAATTGCTATAGTCCCTGTGGGAAGAGAGCTCTGAAGGGCTTGCAACATCAAAAGCACCGCCCTCATCTCCAGGACATTTATGTGCAGGTGGCATTCTGACTGTTGCCAAGTGCCCTGGGCCATCCTGCCCTGATAATGCCCCCCCCACCTGATCAGGGAGGCATCCGTTGTGACAGTGGCAACTGGAGGGGGGAGAACAAAGGGTCTGCCCTGAAAAAGCTGAGGGGAAACCATCCACCAGGAGAGATGTTTCTTGCAAGATGGGGTTATCAAAATGTTGTGGGTCATTGGTAGCTGTTGAAAGGACCACTGAGAAAACAGCATCCACTGAAGGAGCCTCATGTGGAAGTGGGCTAATGGAAGTAGAAGAATCGCCGCCGCCATGAGGCCCAACACTTTCAATACTAGCTTGACCTGGACTTTGTTGGGCTGAAACGGGCTGAACATTCCGCCTTATGTCTGTCACTCTCTGAGGTGGTAATGTTGCAGACATTTCTGAGGTGTTTAATATGGCGCCTATAAAGTTTATACATTGACAAGGCGACAAGGAGGACTTCGCAAAATTTATAGAAATACCCAGACTGTTGCAAAGTTGAATAGTGATGGATAGACAAAACTTAGACTCACCACGACTGTTATTAATAAAAGAAAGACTTTATTTTTACAAGGGTAAGTGCTTTCGCGTATCTCCTGATACGCTTCCTCAGACCATATATATAATAATGAACTTCCAGGATATATAGTAAAAACACATTCAAATTATTCAATTAATTCATCAATAAAACAATCAAATCATTAGAAAAGGGGTGCTTCAGGCATCAACAGCAATTAATGACAGGCACATTCTCAAAGCTTTGTCAAGCAAAGCACAAATAGTCAGAAAATTCCCAACTTTCAAAACATTCAAGACTGCATATAAAACTGTGAATTGTTAAACAAAAACAAGATGTAGAATCTCACTACCTCAGATTGAACATATGGGAAAAAAAAATGTGCATTAAAAAGTAGAATAGTGTAATCCCTGGCCATTATGAGATCCTGTTTGGTGGTAGCGGAAATGAGCCAGTCGTCTAAGTATGGAAACACCTGGAATCCTTTCCGTCTCAGGTGAACCGTGACCACTGCCAAACATTTGGTGAACACGGGGGGCTGTGGTGATACCAAAGGGCAGGGCCCTGAATTGAAAATGACTGACTCCCAGCCGGAAGTGGAGAAACCTCCTGGAGCGCCTGTGTATCTTTATATGGTAGTACACGTCCTGGAGGTCTAACGAGCACATCCAGTTGTCTCTGCCCAAAAAGGGTAGAATGGACTGCAGTGTTACCATCCGAAATTTTGTCTTTAGTACAGAGTTGTTTAACCTGCTGAGGTCCAAAATGGGTCTCCATTCTCCTGTCTTTTTTGGTACCAAAAAGAATCTGGAGTAAATTCCGGATCCTAGCTGATCTGCTGGGACTGCCTGGATGACTCTTTTTTCTAACAGCTTTTTTATTTCTAGCTGAGCCTGACCCCTTTGTGCGGGTGGTACGTCTGGTAGGGGTTTTGGCGGTTGTACCGGAGGGAAAGTGAAAGGGATTTTGTAACCCTCGGATATGATCTTCTGTACCCATGTGTCTTGGGAGAGGGATTGCCAGGCTTCCGGGTACAGAGATAATCTTCCCCCGACTGCCTCCGAAGGCGGACAGTCGGGCAGCTTCTCAGGGATGCTGAAAGGGTTGGTCAGGAAAAGATTCCCTAGAGCCCTGGTTCTGAGGACCCCCACTGCCCCTGGGACGGCGTCTGTTATTATTTCCCCCTCTGCCTCTAGGGGGAAATTCACCACGTGCGGCAGGCGCGACTCCCTGAGGTTTGCGAAACCACATCTTTCCTCTCTTCTGTCCCTTAGGATAAGGTCTAGAAGGCGTGGAAAAACGGACTCCCACGGCAGAGAGAGTCTTACCATCTTGCTCGCATCTGGTGAGGGTATTCTTCACCTGAGGTCCGAACAATTCCGAACCGTCAAAGGGGGTGTTGGTGAAGGACGCCTTGAAGGGATCGGCAAAGTTACAGAGTCACATCCAAGCGTGACATCTCAAAGCAACGCCTGTGCCAGCGGCCCTACTCGCTCCATCGGCTGCATAAGAGATAAGCCGCATGGAGGAGTTAACAATGGAGTTCAGGGTAGCCAGCTGAGAGTTTATTTTGTCCTTAAACCCCGCAGCAGAAGGATCCTGTACCGTTTCACCCAGCTCTTTGAGCAAGTCTCTCTGAAGGCGGGTGAAATGACATAAATAGTTTAGCGATCGCATAGAAAAGGTTGCTGAAGCAAAGGTCCGCTTGCCGTACCTGTCCATGGTTCCTGGACACTTTGTTAGGAGGATGAACAGATACAGAAGGATTAGCCAATTCCTTCTTAGTGGCTGCTGCTACCACCATAGCATCAACTGAAACACCTTTGGTGAGAAAGGATTTGTCATCTGGTGCAGAAATAAATTTAGAAGGCCTCCTAGGGGTAGGTTCCATTGAATCAGGAGCTGCCCACGCCTTTCTAGCCACTACCTCCATTAGTGGGTCAAAAGGGGGAGACACCCAGGAGGTGGAAAGGCGAGATCCAAAGGCATCAAGGTAAACCGACTCGTCCTCGGAAGGTTTGAGAGTGGACCAATTTCCCCTCTGTCTTAGGATTTCCAGGATGTCTGAAAAGGAGACATCCTCAGAGGGGGGATATGAGGGAACCTTCCGACTCATCCAAGTCGGTGTCCAACGTGACAGACTTGGGGGAGTCTATGTGCTTCCTCTTGCACTTTCTTTTCCTAGGGGGTTCCCCTGAAACTTCAGGGGAGCCCTCGGAAGAGAAGGAGACACCCAAGGTGGGTACCCTACGCTTTGTATCTCTGCTGTCAGGTGTAAGAGGATGGCCAGAGACCGTAACAGGCACTACAGAGGGAGGAGCCGCAGAACTTAACCTTGGAGTGGACACTGGGTCCAGCACACTCCTCATCACCTCGAAGGCTCCCCTATCAGATACCAAAGGTAGCACTGGCTCCGAAGAGACCGGAACCGCCCTGGAACCGACAGAGAAGGCTCCGAGAATGATGTCGGGGCTGAACTAACCAGAGCCGAAGCTCCGAGAGGGAGAGTGGGGTCGGACAAGGGTCCGATGCCACTCGCCCCCTCGGAGCCGACAATGGAGTCTCAGCGCCCGGACCTCTCCACGGATGGAACCAATGAAGAGGTCGGAGCCGACGACACCGGAGCTGAAGGAGGAAGTATCGGCTCCGACGTGGGCAAGGTCACGGTTCCGAAAAACTCCGGCTCCGAGCTCGAGAGATGAGTCAGAGGAGGAATGGATAGCTGTATCGAAGGAGCCACAGTCTGGTGAGATGGGCTCTGGAGCATTTGGGCCAGTGCCTGAGATTTTATGAGTCTACTGACCACCCTCTCGATGTCGTGGTCGGAGAGCCTGGATGACCTCGATGAATGAGTCCTATGACTCCGCTCCGATAGGAGAGGGGACCTCAGAGCCGATCTGATGGACTCTAGCGAAGGGGACCTAGAGTGCTTGCTCGCTGGGGTCGGCTCCGATGATGGTTTCGGAGCGGAAACCACTTTGCTCGCCTCGGCCGGAACCGAGGTCGGAGCCGTCTCGATAATGCCAGCCCTCGGCTCAGAAGCTGGAGCCGAGGGTTTGGCGGTTTTTGATGACTTCCCCGAGCCAGACTTGGACGGGGAGTCATCAGGCTTTAACAAGGCTCTTAGGATGAGCTTGTTATGCCTTTCCTGCAGGACTCGAACTAAATCCGTGACAAACAGAACAAGAGTCCTGCAGGTGTAAAGGCCCCAAGCAATAGACACAAGAAGTGTGACCGTCTGTCAGAGACATTTTCTGACAGCACGAGTCACACTTCTTGAATCCCGAAACCTTAGGGTCCTTTGACATCCTGACAAAAAATAAAAAGGAACACAGTCAGTCCACACACACACACTTATTTAAGTTAAGGAGAACTGACTAAAAAACCCACGCACACACTGAAAGGGGTGGGGGAAAACTAAGGAAAATCCCGTAGGCCCAAGATAAAAAACTAACTAAAGAAAGGGAAAAAGGGCTACCGAAAAGGGTAAGGCAGTTAGAAGGGACCTAAAGAAGGGTAACTAACTGGAAAAAAACTACTGAGACTGAATATATATCTGAAAAAGCACTTACTGACCAGAGCCGGTAAAAACAAATTACCTCGCAGCGAAGCGGCAAACGAGATCTGGGGAGTTAGCGCATGGTATTGTGGGATATAGGGCTGCCTCGAGCCGGTAAAAATAGCTCTCGAGCTATAGTATAGGCCGAGTCAGAGCCGAGGATTGGCTCCAAACCCATCCAGCAAGAATGAAGGCGAGAATGACAACTTAACATTGAGCCTTAACCTCAAACGGTAGAGTTTTCCCATTGGAGGAGTCAATGAAGGAAATACAGCTTGAAATCCAATTAGATAGGGTCACTTTAGAGACTGTCAGACCTATTCTGGATTCAGAAAAGGATACGAATAACTGGTCTGACTTTCTAAGTTCCTTAGTCCTGTGAAGGTAGAACCGTAACTGCCTGTGAACATCCAGTTGGTGAAATTTGTATTCTGCAGCGTTAGAATGATTAGGGAAAAACACAGGTAATTCTATGGTTTGGCTCAAATTAGTTTGAGAGCAAACATTTAGGGATAAAGGAAGGATTTGTATGAAGGGAAACTTTGTCTTTATGGAAAATCAAATAAGGAGGCTTAATAGACAGTGCTTGTAACTCTGGTACTTGTCTAGCTAATGTGATGGCTACTAGAAACAAGGCCTTCCAGGACAGAAACTTCAATAGGCACGAATGTGCGGGTTCAAAGGGTGGTGCAGTTAGTTTGGTCAGAACAAAGTTTAGATCCCAGGGGGATACTGGTTCATGAAAGGGAGGTCTCAGCAAAGTAGCACCTTTAAGGAAGGTTTTCAGCAATCAGTGGGACATCAGGTTAGATTCATGTTGTCCCAAATTAAAGTTAGATATCTCTGCCAATTGGACCCTAATTGTGGCAGCAGCAGATCCCTGATGGAAAAGTTCAGACAAAAATTCTAAAACCATAGGGATGGATGTAGTGTAAGTCTCCACATTCCTTTCTTTAGCCCAGATAGAAAACCTTCTCCATTTGCTAGTGTATAGTTTTCTAGTGGAAAGTTTATGCGAAGACGTAAGGCTGTGGATCACAGCAGGTGAAAAATTATGAAGCCTAACCTAGGGATGGAATTAGAGCAGCCACACTGTCAAATGGAGGGTGTGGAGGCAGGGGTGAAGGGAGCCTGACGTGTGTCAAGAAGTCTGGCACTGAGTCCAGTGTCCCTGGATCGTCTAGTAGGTGAGGCCCGAGAAAGGGGAACCAAATCTGTCGAGGCCAGTAAGGATTGATGAGGATCACTTTGTTTCCCAATAACTTTGCTTTCTGTATCACTTTGGATATTAGCGGAAAAGGAGGGGAATGCATAAATGGGTCCCAGGAGCCAATCGTGAACGAATGTATCTCTCGGTGACTCCCCCAGAGGGGAGGATGAGGGAGAAATAGCTGCTGCATTTGACGTTGATTGAGCTGGCAAAGAGATCGCAGCAAGGCTGTCCCCATTTGCGGAAGATCTGTTGTGCTACTTCCTGATTCAGAGACCACTCATAAGGCATCAAGATTGCCCTGCTGAGCTTGTCGGCTATCACATTGGTTGTCCCCGGGATGTGCTTTTCTACGACAAAGGGGGTAAGTTCTGGTTCTTCCTTGTTTGTTTAGATACCATACCACTGACATGTCCGATTGGATTGCTATCGTCCCTACAGGAAGAAAGTCGTGAAGTGCTTGCAACACTAGAAGCACTGCTCTCATCTCTAGGACATTGATATGCAAGTAAGCCTCATGATCTTGCCATGTGCCTTGGACAGTCCTGCCTAGATAATGCCCCCCTCCCTATTTGTGAGGCATCCGTGGTCACAGTAGCAACGGACTGGCAAGGAAGGAATGGAGTGCCTGTTGTCAGCTGATCGGGTTGAATCCACCAACGAAGGTCCTTTTTGCAAGACTCTGTTATGAGGATATGGTGAGAAAGAGGCAGTTGTTGAAAGGACCACTGGGAAGATAGATGCCATTTTGTTTGGGCTGACACTGTAGTGCCAACATCAACAACCTCGATCGGCTCCGAGGACAGTGGAGCCAAGGAGGTAGAAGTCTTGTCAAGTTTGGATTGTTTCTGAGGAGGTTCCGATACACTAGTCGGCGCCGGAGAATGCCTCTTTGCCGACTTGACCTTCTCTTTTTTGGAGGAATGTGATTTGGATAAAGAAGACAATCCAAGGTACCACAAGACCAGGAATAAATCGGAGTTCTTGTAAAATCCACTTTAATACAGGCACAAACACATGAACGCACACATTAAAAAAACTGCGTTTTCATTTAAATCACTTCATCAGATGTGGGACAGAAAACAAAATAATGTCTTTTTTAATCCTCTAAAAAACATCCAATTAAAAACATCATAAATACTCATGAATATTCAATTGAACATTTAATTTTGACTTTGACCACTAGAGAATGCTAATGAATCATTTTACATTTATTTTAACTGAAATGATTTTATTTAAGACATTTATGCATTGTATAGGTCCTATAAATTTATTTATTTATTTTATTAAGTTTGTAAAATGTATTCTACTGACTTTTTTATATTTATGGAAAGTTTATACAATGGTCTTAATGCTTTTTAATGTTTTTATGGTTCACATGGTTTTAACATGAATATTCATGAGCATTTATGATGTTTTTAATTTGATGGTTTTTATTGGTCATGTTACTTCTTAGAGGATTATAAAAGCCATTATTTTGTTTTCTGACCCACATCTGATGAAGTGATTTAAACAAAAACACTGTTTTTTTAATGTGTGCGTTCATGTGTTTGTGCCTATATTAAAGTGGATTTTGCAAGAACTCCGACTTATTCCTGGTCTTGTGGTACCTTGGATAGACTTATTGGTTTATATTGGTACCTTTGTGGCTGTTTTTTTCGAATTTTCTTGGATGAAGAAGAAGAACTTGCTAAGTCTTCCTCAAAGGAAGGCTTGAAAAGACCTTTCAAAATGAACTTGTTCTTCCACTCCTGGAGACCTGGAGAACTCTGGAGCAAAAGGAATGGCAGAATAAACAAGTTTCCTGCAAATGAATGGCTCCGAGACAATATACACAATTACTATGGCCATCCGTAACTGACATCTTCTGAGAGCACTTTATGCATTTTTTCAAACCCAAAGGTTTATGGTCTTTAGACATGTTTAACTAAGTGTAACTTTTGCCTTAGCTATATAATACAGCAGGTACATGTCAAAGGCAAGAAACAAACCAAATAAATGAAAAAACTGGTAAGAAGGGTCCCAAGGAACACCAAACACAAAAATGTTGAATAAAAACAAACTTTAATGCTGAATAAATCCAATAAATCCAATACAATTGATATATAAATCCAGTAAAATCAGTGAGCACTTTCGTTAAAACAATGTTAACTTCATCAGACTGATGATGGAATGAGTCATAAGGGCAAGGGATAAAACAGAAAAAAAAAAAGAATATTGTAAACCACAAACAGTAAAAAGAGTAAGGACTAAAAGGATACAAGTAAGCTATGGAGACAAACTGTTTGATAGAAAAGTTTTTACAAAAAAAACTTTGCTTATCTAATAGGCTTGACAGAGACTGGTAGATCATGTCTGTTAGCTAGAAATGACAAGAGATCTGTGGTATTTGGCAAGCTGCGTTGTGGGTAAGGGAGAAGCATGAGAGATCTTGTGGCTGCAAGCTGAAGCATTGGCCGAGTTGGATCCGACAGACTGGATCCAAACCCATTTGTGAGGACAGAATGAAGACTGACAACATCAGATTGAGTTTTTCCAACACAAAACAGAGATCCTACAGAGGAATGAGTAGATGGTCTCAAAATAATCATACCCTTCAAAAGGCTTTGCATACCTTTAAAAAGAACAATGACAGAGTCTAAGGAGTAGTACAAACTGGAGATGGCTACTTAAATAATCATAAATTAATAACTAAGCCCATAGTAACTGTAATTCTAAATGAGGCAGTGAAAGAGCCAAAATCAAGTCCATTTACCTTTTTAAGTCTTCCTAGTATTTGGTTTCTGGGAAGATGAGATAATTTCCATAGCCTTGAATGGGAGGACAGAATCAGAGGTATCAATGACAGCAGAAAAATATTAAGATTAGATGTAGGAAGTGGAGATTTGGAAGGGACTTGCCAGAAGGCTGTGATAAATGGATCCAGAAGTGCAAAAAGCAGAAACATTTATCCAGAAGACTTGTTGAGACCAATGTGGGACTATCAGAATGACTCTCATCTTGTGATGTTTGGCTTTCTGGGTGAACTTCACCATCAGTGGAAATAGAAGTATAGTGGACAGCAGATTGCCATTTTTGGATAACAGCATCAATGAAACATTTCCCTGATAAACAGATGACAGAGCACAAGCTGCTGCAATTGGCACTGGTTGGGGAGATAAACGGGCTACAGCATGGCTTTCTAGTAGTGGAACATCTTCCATGCTACTGTGGGATTGAGAGACCATTCCTGTAGTATCATTATACAATGTATGAACTAATTAGCTGGTTTTCATTGAAATATGGTTTGCTACCAAAAAAATAACCAAATGACACAGCCAGTTCCTAAAACTCCCACTGCTTCTAATTTTTCACCTTCACTGGACCAGCTCGATGGCTCCTCTACTTGCACCCAGTGAATACATTAATTTACTGGGGTGTGAGATGGGCATCTGACTACAGCCCTAGTTCCAATTCATTTTTCATCTGGGTAACCCAATCAGCCCATTCATTTCCCGATGGCATGAGTCAGATGGTAGTGAATGGGCCAGCTTGCTGGTTCTGCAAAGCAGCCTACCCTCCTCTAGTGAAGCACCCCCCTCCCTTTTTGCTGCTCTATGACTGCTGCTGCAGCTGCCAGCCACAGGAAACATATCTCCACGATCCCTTAGCTGCATGAGTATGGACACGGACAGTTCATGATTATAGGTTAATGCCTCACAGGTGCAACGACTATTGCTTATATTAGATGTCACCCTAGTAGCAAGCCATAGACCACCTCCTCCTTGCAGGATCAGTGAGCCAGCAGTGGCCACTTATTCACATACTCCCTGGCCAGTTCTTTCAAGTATCCGAGTTATTAATTAAAGCTGGATTACCTGGAATGTAGTCAGAGCTTTATCTTCCTACTCCACCAAAGCTATCTAACCCCCACTGCTATTTACACAAGTGATGGCAGTGGGATCCCCCCTTGCTTGTTTGTATATAACAACACTGCCATATTGTTGGAGAGTATGGCTGTCACACCCAGGGGCAAGGAGTTCTGAAAACCTTGAAATGTAAGAAGGACTGCCCTCATCTTCAGTATACAGATGTGTAGACAGGTCTATGTGTGTGTGTAATCAGACACAATGGACACTATACATCAGAAAATGCCCCCCTCACATTATGGCAGAGATATTCATAGTGACTGCCACAACTGTAGTAAGAATCTAAAATGCACCACCTCGTATTAGATTGGGTAGGTGTAACCACCATTGCAGATGAGACCTGCAGACTCTAGAGCCCTTGATTTTCTGGGACACCAGATCAAAGAACTGAGACCACTAAATTTGTTGTGCAGTGCAACACAACTAGTAGCATCTGGCAAAGGATCCCATTGGACTGCTGCTGCTATCAACCTCAAGGTTTTATGAAAAAGATGGGCTACTGAAGACTACAACTAGCTGAGCTATGAAACTTGGTGTTGTAGATGCCGTATTCTTTATGTAGACAGTCGAGTTCTGCTTATAACTGTGTTCAGATTGCAGCTCATGTATGTGAGCAACTGAGATAGCTCCATTTGAGACTTTGCATTGTTTGTTCACTGTGATCCCTAAGGACTAAAACAGTCTTTTTCAGAGACTCTCAAGCAGTGACTATACTGTTCATGCGGTGTGCAGCCAGAAGTCAGTTATCTAAGTAGGAAAAACTGTTGCGTCATGCAGCCACTAGTTCACCAAAGCTTCAGGCATGTATCTAGTGAACAAGCTGATGGATGTAGTGAGGCCAAATCAATTCTGAACTGCTACTGACTGGCTCCGACTCTATTTTTATATGAAGATGGATATCCTGAAGGTCTGAACAGCACATGTAATCTTCTTTTGACAGGCATGAAAGGATGAGATGCACTGTGACCATCCAAATATTTTCCCCTGGGGATAAATCTGTTAAGCCACTTTAGTCTAAAATGGATCTGCTCTTCTTTCTTTTTTTTGGAACTAAAAAGAACCTGGAGCAGTACCCCAAATTTTACTAGTCAGACAAGACCTCCTGGATGGCTCTTTTTGGTAGGTTTAGTTTCTACTGTCTTGCTGCACCTTTCTGATGGTGTGGCAAGAGCGGGCAAGAATAAGGACCAGGGCTGTGGACAGTAGGTGCAGAACAGGGCTGTATATCTTATGAATATTACTACCTTTATCTACTAGACCTGCCTAATGGCTAATCTTGCTAGGAAGTGGAGAGATGGTCCTGACTGCCTCTAGAGTAGGACAGAATGGACACACTCATTGATTCTAATGCTGCCCACTGACAGCTGAACCATGACACCAGCTGTTTTCAGGGCACCCTTCCATGTAAAGAGGATGATTCTTCTGGAAGTTGTCACAGAAGTTTTGGTTTATTCTACACTGCTGATTGTACTGCTGCTGGCCTTATCTAAATGGTAACTGGTGTAGGCTCAGTTACATCCTTGAAATGAATAACCAGCAAAGGAATTTATCTAGCTTTATGCCAAAATGCAATCTGTAACTGGATCAGAGAGGACATCTCCCAGTTTATAGTCCACACTACAGGCAGAAGTATCTACTCTGGAGATGCTAAAAGGAAGCTCTCCAATGGCACCATCAAAGTCAGTCATGCCCTGAAAGGCTTCAACCCCAACAGCCAACACACTGATGACTCCTCTGGGCACAAAAGAAAAATCCAAATTGTAGAACCCTATACTGGAATTTCTGTCCACCCAAAGCAAATATAAGGAATCTCATGTTTAGATCCGAGACACTGATTCACCAAAGCACATTCATCTTGTCCAGTGACAGTATCCAGGTGTCCTTGCATAGTCATCATCCAGAACCAGATGTAATCACTAAAGATGCTGATGTCCAGGATGGGATGGAAATTATCCATGCTCTATTGAATAAGAAAAAGGTGCGAGTAAAACCCTGGCCTCCAGACAGTTTTGACTCTTAGCAGAATCCTTTCTAAAAAAAAAAAAAAAAAAACAAGAGCTAAAACACATAATCTCTGAAGTTGCTGATGTCCAGGATGGGAGGGAAATTATCCATTCTCTTTAGAACCAGAAAAAGGTGAGAGAAGAACCCTGGCATCCTTCTGAAGGGCAAACAGCTCTATCATCCCTTAAAGAAGCAGAGTCTTGACCTGACCTAGGAGCTTGACAAAGATAATTATGTCTCTTAGTAGGACCCTTTCTGAAAGAAAACATAAGAGCTCAAAAATGCTGCCTACTACAATCATGTCCAGAATCCACCAGTCCTACATAATGGCTCACTACGCAGAAGCAAACCTGAAGAACTGCCTCTCCACAGACAACTCCAGACCATAGTCAGGACAAAGGTTATTAGGTTGATAGGTTATCCAGTTGGGTTACTTACCTAGCATAAAAACAGCCAAAACCATGTGACACTTCAAGGTCTTCATCACTCTGCAATATATAAAATGAAGCTTCTTCATCACTCTGCAATATATAAAATGAAGCTTCTTCCTCTTCTGCAATTGGATGGGCCTTGTGGAGAAACAGGTACAGAGTACTAAAGGGTTATCATAAAAATTCTCCACTATGGTAAGGACCTACTTCACCTTCAAAAAGTCATCTATAAGGTCTGTATGAGGATATATGGATAGCCACTCTGGCATTTGTACAAAACAGTCGTAACCACTATTATGTTGACCTCAGAATACGTGGAAAAAAATAAAAGTTTCTTCATTGCCTTGTCCACTTGGGAGCACTGTGGCTTGAATGAGTGAGATAAACAGCTGTAGACTATGAGACCCAACATTTCAGGGAATTCTCCTCTTATCAATCATGCTTAGGGCTTTAGACTCCTTTTCTAGTGGCAAGGTGGAAACTGCTGTGGTCTCTCGGGCCTTTTTAGCATTAAGAAACCATATAAGAGATAGCCACAAAACCTTTGATTAAGGACTCTCTCGACTCAGCTAAGAACTTAAACAGAAAGTACACTTTGTTGGGAGCTGCATAAGCACAGTCTGGGGGATTTCATGCTGTAGGAATAGCATTGTTCAGGGCTGGTTCCATAAAGGGAAATGACCCAAGGTCCTTCCTCTTCCCCAAGATACACATTTAAGATAGAGGGCATCATAAACCTTAAGGTTCTCTGAAGAAAAGCTAATTCAGAAGCAGTGGGTAAAGGCTGGGGAGGCATTACTGTCCTTATTTCCTTGGAGTTAATGGCCTCTAAGTCCTCAAACCCCTCACAGGATGCCAACTGGAAGGAAGTCACTAACACTCAGCAGTCAACGACAAACTCATATAAGGGACTGCATTTGAGTTCCACTGGTGTGTACCAGAATTTGGGCAAGGGGATCTTGTGCTTGAGATAGTTTCTGCCAAAAACTGCACAGGAGAATGACAGGCATGAACTGGGTCCTGTGCTTACATCAGACCATGTTCCCTAAGAGTACATTACTGCCCCTGTAACAGAGTTTCAACCAAATCTCAAAAATCAGCTTGTTGAAACCTTTGCTGTGAGAGGACCTAATGGACGCCTCATGGTCTAGGCCATCAAATTCCTCTGGTCTCATGGAGGGGACCCTAGGAGGAAAGTTCTCTTTTTCAGTTACTCTTGACTTCAGCAGGACAAGTTGTTTGGCAGCAAGGTCTAGAAGGACGCTAAGGAATGGATGTTACCTACAACCTAGGCCACCTCCTCCACACCAAGATGGGGAGCCAAAGATGAATTTCTTCTTATTCTCTCATCATCTGGAAAAGAAAAAAATATTCCAACTTGAGTTTTCACTGATTGAGAATAAGCTTGACAAATGAGGAAACAAAAACACATTTCTGAAATAGCCTTACCTGTAAAAATGTTTGAGTGGGTCCTTCCCTTTAATTCTTTCTTCTTTTGGCAGCAGTGAGGTGGGGCTGCATGTGAGACCATCCTTTCATTCCCTGTACAAAGATCCTTCAAATACTAACATGCCATTGTGAGATAGTTCAGGAATTGCTCTGTGAAGTCTATGGGTTACTGGGTTGAAACAATGGCATGTATATTTGTATGTCACAGCAAGTTCCTTAAACAGGCAGCAGAAGCATGGTGTTGGTGTGAGTCCTGGTTCATCATTCAGAGGCAACAAGGATGCTTAGAAAATTTACCTTGAAGAAGTGAACAAGAAATGTTTTGTCTGGCATGCACCAGGGAAAAGAGCCAGTCTGACTGACAGAAAAGAACTGTCAGGTGCAGGGGCTATGCACGCTTACACTGTGTGATGAGTCATATAGTGTGTTCTGGCATGTGGGTGCATGTAACCACAAGAACAGAAGTTTCTGTCAAAAAAGTCAAACTAGAATGCAAAGTAGGATGAATCTAATCACTACTACAACAAGGGACTTTCCTGATGTTAGATCTCTCAGCTTTTTGTATTTTTCAAACTTTTCTAGTGTTTGTTAAATCACAGTTAGTTATAAGAGAGAAGAGGGAACTCACCCCAAAAAAGAAAATATTAAAATGTTTTTATTAGATGACTGCAGATGAAACAGGCCATATTCATTTCTGATTTTTTTCACCTCTACTTTTATAACATACAGTCCTGATCAAACCAGTGAATATCATCAAAATTCCCAGATAGCCTTGTATACAAAGACAAACGCATAGACCTAAAATGTCAAAAAAAAAAAAAAAAAAAAAAAAAACACACTTGCAGCTTGAAATGCTGAGTTAAACAGAATAGCAAAGGATACAAGGAAAAACAGTGAAGTACTTAGTTACAAAAGGCTGCAGATTTTCAAGGTTTCCAAGCACAGTCCGTACAGCATCCTGTAAATAAAACAGACAGACACTACTGTAAAACATAAATGGATTCATCATCCCATGGCATATTACACCACTAAACTGCTGTCACATACTTAAAACCTTAGGCTGCAGCGCTGGATAACAGTTTTACTCATGAACAATATTTTAAAAGTTTGTAAGGAAACAACAGAAAACTAATAAAGGAACCAGATGAATTCCTTAACTAAAGGTTGTGCACTTTCTCAACATCATGGGTAATGGACAGAATGGGGAGGGGGGTGTCAAGACAACTTGAGTTTCACACATCTTATTTTAAAATCAGTAAATCTGATTTTTAAATAACAAAAAAATCCATCTTCAGGTTACTTTCAGGATAACTATTTCATTCATTCATCAACCGCACTAATAAAATAATTACCTACAGCTTCCCACTAAAATAAATGAAAACAGAACCCAGAACTAAGATATCCTGTTATATACTAGCATGGCTTCTCATCGTTCCTCTTCCCACATAGTAACATAGCATGGCTAACTAGTCCATGTCCTGTTACTATGATAGTAAGCACTTGAGATCTCTTGTTGTGAGCACCTGGTCCCAGTACTATATCAGTGATCTTTATTCATCTGTGTAAATCTTCAAGGATTAATTTTTGCTTGCATGTATTATGATTTAACAAATACTAGCAGGACACCGGATAATTTGTGAGAAATGCAATTACATCAAGCACCTAGTGTCATTGCTCTCTCCCACACAAAAGAGTATATTTGGCAATGACACGTTTGGCAATACGAACATCACACCTCAAACACCACCCACACCTACACAATACACCCCACATATGCAGAGGTCCTCAACAAAAGCATACCCAAACAAAAGAGACCTCTGAGGCATAAACGCATGCAAACTCCACTGACCACCACACGACACACCATACATAGTCCGCACACCTGTGTCTCACAGCCACTAAGGCCTAAACATAAACCAAACATATTAGTCATAGGAGACTCCATTGTGAGACACACAGATGTGCCCCTCACCAGGCTAGATAAGGAGAAAGTCACAGTTAGTTGTTTGTCGGATGCCAGAATCCACCATATCATCAATGCACTCAAGTCTCTTAACAGGTACTGTTATGACTCTGTCATATTCCATGTTGGGGTGAATGACTTGAGACAAACCTCCCTGGACTATATGAAGAGAGACATGATCGAGCTTGCTGAATATGTGTCCCAGGCAGGTATGTTCCTAGCCTTAAGCAGCATTCTACCATCACCCAGAATTATGCTTCAATACAAACAGAAAATTATTGACTAACAATTGACTTAGTTTCTGGTGTCATTCCAAGGGGATCCAGTACCGGACAGCCTGGAATGACATAATTGACAAACCACGATGCTTTGCCAGAAGTGGCCTGCACCTGTCTCCCTTGGGCTTCAGACTCCTGACAAAGGCTCTTGCCTCCCCCACAGTACCTTTTTTAGACAATGCTATGAGGTCAAAACTACCAATATGAAAATTTCATCAAACATAAATTAAAGGTCATGCTGTTAAACGCTGGGAGTCTAAACATGAAACTGTACTCATTACAAGCATTCTTAACCCTGGAAGAAGCTGACATTTGTGCAGTCACAGAAACCTGGTTACTCATCCCATCATTCATTCAGACCCCAAACCATGGGCAGCAAAACAAAAGGAGGTGGAGTTGCAATATATATAAAAGACATACACACCTCTAGGCTGGTCAAACAGCATGATGTACAGGAAACACTCCAAGTGCAGTTAACAAATGACAAGACCCCTATTTAAATCATAGCTAGCTATAGGCCTGTAACTTTGACTCAAGATGCCCACTCCACCTATCTGGACCTCTTCGAATCTATCAAGATTCAACCCTTTACCCTGATACTGGGCGACTTTAACTATCCAACCACAGACTGGAAGAAATACTCATGCCAAAACACAAATGCCAAGACATTCCTTGATTTCGTCAATGCAAATGCCTTGGACTAGTTGGTTGACACCCCCACAAGAGGTGAAAATATCTTGGACTTGGTATTAACCAACACGAGTAACCATTGCAGCATCCCTACAGTGTCATCATCCGTGGTAAGATAAGACCACAAAGAGATCCGTGGTAAGATAAGACCACAAAGAGGTAACTTTGGAAGTAACCCCCCCCAGCTAGGGTCAAACAAAAAAACTTCTCCAAAGCTGATTACAACCTCCTGAGGGAAGGTATAAACAGCTTCACAGCCCCTCCCCCTCCACAGGAATTGGTACATATGTCCAAACCTACACCAAAGTACTATATAAGCATTTATACAGCTGCATGGAATCAGGAATACCAGACAGGGCGAAATCCTCCTCCTCAAGGAAGAGTAAACCTGTCTGGTGGACATCTACAATAAATAAACACTATAATAAAAGGAAAAAATTGCTGTCCAGGACCAAGAAGGAGTAGGTGCCTAATTGGAAGGAATCTCTCCTAAGCCTGAACAAGCAAATAAGAGCACTAGTGAAATCCTTCACAGCAAACTTTGAGTCCAAACTGGCCACATCTACTAAAGACAATCATAAGACGCTCTTCACATATGTCCGCAATCTCAATCAAGGGAAGCAAACACATCTCCTCAGAACTGGTGGTCAAGGACACCACATACACAAACGCTGTAGATACAGCCAACCTGCTGGCAAACAGGTTCAGTGAAAACTTCACTCCTCTGTCCCCGTCCCCCCCCCCGCCTCCCCATCAGTAAAACCGGACATCCACAATACTTGTCTCCCTCCTCTTATCTCTAGGGAGCAAGTCATCACTGCCCTCTCTAAGGCAAAAAATACAGCCTCTATAGGACTCGATAACATCCCAGGCTGCATCCTATATGAACTCAGGCAGGAACTTGCAGCACCATTAGGCACCTATTCAACCAAAGCCTGAGTACCGGCTTTGTCTCAGCCGAGTGGAGGACAGCTACTGTCACCCCTTTGCACAAAAGTGAAGCGTCCACCGATCCAGGAAATTATAGACCCATCAGCCTAACTAGACTAATCTGCAAGGCCATGGAGCAAATTATCATGGACCTCATTAACAAGGACATTGGCAACCTCCAGACACTTGATCCCACACAGTTTAGTTTTGTCAGAAGGTGGTTATGCCTGTTAAATTTAGTCGACTTCTTTGAGACAGTCAGTAAGGACACAGACGAGGGGAAGATGGTGCACACTGCCTACCCTGACCTGGCCAAAGCCTTCAATACTATTCCCCACTCAGGTATAATAGAGAAAATCTCTTAACTAGGCATCAATTCATATGTTACCAGATGGGTAGCAAACTAGCTCACTGATAGAACCCACCTAGTCAAAATAGGGGAAGCCACCTCAAGTAGTAGACCTGTACCAAGCAGAGTGCCCCAGGGATCGATCTTGGGGCCTCTGCTGTTTGGGATATACTTCTTGGACTTGCAGGTTAAATCTAGTGGGCCTATGGTTGACCAAGTTTGCAGATGACTACAAGCTGGGTGCTGTCATCAATTCCCCTAGTGATGTGAACATTCTCAAGGAGGGTCTCACCCAAACAAATGACTGGTGCCAGAAACATGGCCTCAAACCGAATGCCAATAAATGTATCATCATCCCTTTTGGGCAGAATGACGTCCCCACAAATTATCACACTGATAATAAGATCCGAAGCACACAATCAGTCGTGAGGGACTTAGGCACCCAGGCTGATAGCAAACTGACTTTTGACCACCATGTTGCCTCTGCTGTATGGAAAGCTTTCTACATGGCCCACCTCATTAGTAAAGGTATCTCATCCAGGGACAAGGTGGTCATAACATGGCTGCATTCTTATAGGTTCATAGGTTCACAGGTTGGTACTAGGCTATCGGCCCTAGTGCCTATACAAGCCTAGCCATAACAATTCCCTGGATATTTCTTCCCACAATATTTACTTCCCTGGACCCCTGTCCAGCAGGGCGATTGATGTGATCCCTGGGGTGAATTTCCTATCTCCAATCCAATTGTCAAGGTTCCTTTTGAAGAGGGCCAAGGAGGTGCTCTGCTTGACATGTATGGGCAGTCTATTCCAGAGTATGGGGAGTCTCTGAGTCAGGAACCTATCCCTCCAGCATGTTTTGTTCATTGTGATGACAAGGTTTAGATCCCTGGAGCGTGTGGCTCTGAGGGATTGCGATTTCTTTAAGTGGATCATGTCCAACAGCTGAGGGTTTGACATAGCCCTGTATGTTAAGCAGAGATCGCCTCTGAGTAGATGATATGCCAGAGAGTATAGCTGGAGTTTTTTTAGATGGTCAGCATATGGCATCTGCTTTAGGCCTGTGATTCTTTTAGTGAGGTATTTCTGCGGCCTTTCTAGGTGTTGCAGACGTCTTGTGAGGTACATACCAAATGGGGCGTTGTACTCTATAATGGGTCTAATGAGGGATGAGTACAGTGGGACAATGACCTCCTTTTTTCTGGATGAAAAGCCCTTAGTGATGAGGTGTGCCACATAGAATGATTTCCTGAGTGTTGTGGAGATGTGGTTATAGAATGTGAGACCACTGTCCACCTGTGTCCCTAAGCCTCTCATCACACTTTCAGTGTTTAGTGTACTGCTACTTATGTGGTAATTCATGGGTACATGCTTTTTCCCCAAAGGGGATAACTATACATTTCTTGGCATTAAGCTTGAGCCCATGGCTCTGGCACCAAGCATTTGTTTCTGTAAAGCCCTTCTGTAGAATATCCACATAATTTGGGGATTCAATAATGGCTCCCAGTTTGCAGTCATCTGCACACTTTGTTAGCTAGAGTCCCTTAGTGTTGGCCTGTACTTCAGAGAAGTAGATGCCAAACAAGAGCGGTCCCAGGACTGAACCCTGTGGTACTCCACTTGTCACTTGTCTAGAGCTGGATTTGGAGTCTGCCACTTTTACAGTCTTGGTTCTGTCAGTAAGCCAGTTGGCAACCCATCGAGTGATGTAGGGATTTATGCCCAGCATAGTAAGTTTATCTATGATTCCAAAGTTGGGGATGGTGTCGAAGGCCTTGGCAAGGTCCAGATAGGTTGTGTGGACCGCCTTACCCTTGTCCACAGCTCAGGAGACTGATTCGAAGAAGTCAGTCAGGTTCAGGAGACAAGATTAGCCCTTCACAAACCCAAACTGGGTGGGGTCCAGTGTTTGAAGGTTGCCAATGTCTTTGTTTATAAGTTCCATGATAATGCATTCCATGCCCTTCCAGATCAGGCTTGTCAGACTGATGGGACGGTAGTTCCCAGGATCCAAGGTGGACCCCCCTTGTGGACTGGGATAACTGTAGCTGTGCGCCACTCAGTGGACACAAAGCCTGAGATGAGGCTATGATTAAACATGACACTTAGGTGAGGTACCAGTTCATTTTGTAGTTCATGTAGTACACAGCCCGGGATGCCGTCTGGTCCCATGGATGCTGTATTCTTAGCTTTGGAGAGTGCAGTTTCTACCTGTGTGGCCGTGATTACCAGAATTTGGCAATCTTTTGGTATTGAGATGGGCCCTTTAGGGGGGGTGAGAAGGGGGTGAAGTTTGCACTAAATCGATCTGCCAGTATACTGGCAATATCCTTGGGATCAGTATATTTAATGTCATTCTGTTGAAGCTCAGAACATATCTGAGCATTGCCATTTAGATTCTTGACATAACTATAGAATGCCTTGTGGTTGTCTTTGGAATCTTTGGCAATTTTATTTTCATAACTAGCTTTGGAGGATTTTATGAGGGATCTCAGCTTCTTACTGAGGCCCTTCAGGGACAAGGTGGTCATAACATGGCTGTATTCTTCCCTTATAAGGCCCATTATTGAGTACAATGCCCCTTTCGGCATGTACCTCACAAATCACATGCAGCAGCAGGACAGACCACAGAGGTGCCTCACCCAAAGAATCCAGGGCCTCAAACATCTACCCCACACAGATAGGCTAAAAGCCCTGAGCCTCTACTAAGTCACCTACAGACTCCTCAGAGGTGACCTCTGTCTAGCAAACAAAGCAATCTCAGACCCTGCCCTGATGGGACTGCTGCATATCTGTAAGTCAAGCTCCACTCGAGTAACTCGCACATGCGACCTCAACCTGGTCTGTGACATCAACAGGACTTGTTCGCGGGTCAGATATGTGTCCCAGTGACTCCCCCATTTGTGGAATAGACTCCCTCTCCACGTAAAGCAGAGTACCTCATTAACCCTTTTTACGATTAATGTGGATAACTGGATGGGAAACAAAAAATACATCCCTGGGATTCCACCTGTGTCCCTGCTGCACAGTGGCATAGGGTGCTGACTTGCTGGAACATGCGCTAAATTCTTGGCTAGGCTTGTAATGGCCTCAGGGCCAATAGCCTAGTAACTTTCGTATGATCCTATATTTGAGGGTAGTGGTTAACAGTATACATAATGCTTCATTATTTTTTTCTGTTTTTTTTTTTTTTGTTTTGTTTTTATTAAGGCAACTAGACTGAAGGATTATGACTGACAGAAGAAGGTCAAAATACATTACTGAGGTGCTATTTCTTTTAAAGTCATTGCATTCATTCATCAAAGAACAATAGCTGATGTGGAAATCATTTGGAGAGCATGTGCATGTGAATTCAAACAGCATTTACATTATCACTATCAAACGACTACTTATATGGCATGTTGGTGCGGTAGTATACACGTCCAGCAACAGAAAGTTAAAAACATCATTGTGGCCATTATTTTTTTCACTTTCATCATAATCAAGCATCAGACATACAAAAAAAAGATGGGTATCTTTGTGTGTGAAATGACAAGCTGTGTGTGAAAGCAAAGGACAGTTATAAGATAACTGTTAAATTATCAATGATTTGACTTGCTGGAGGGCAGTTTATTGTGGGAAGTGTGTGTCTCAGACCAAAAAGGTAAAATACATTACTGTGGCCATTATGTTTTTTGCTTTCTTCACAATCAGTCTCCAGAAGTATACATTAAAAGTGATTCCATTTTGTTTTGGAACAGGTGGGCTATAAGTAAAATGAATGGACAATTATATGACCACTACTCAACATTCACTGGTATGGATGTTGATGAGCAGCATATCAACTAAATGAAATATATTACTAAAGTCATTTCTTTACAATCAAGCATAACAGGTGTGCATAGAAGGTGGTTATCTTTGCGTCATGTGAGAGCGATGCAGGCTGCTACTGAAAGCAATTGTCAGTTATATGATTAACTGTTAAATGATATAAGGCTTGTCTAGGAGACATAGTGTATACATCTCAGATCAACAAACTGAAATGCACTAATACAGCCATTACTTCTTTCCTTTTCTTCATAACTAGTCAGCAGAACTGTGTACAGAAGGAGCTTCATTTCCTGAAGTTAGGTTGTACAGTGGATATAAAAAGTGTACACACCCCTGTTAAAAAGCCAGGTTTTTGTGATATAAAAAATGAGACCACAATAAATCATTTCAAAACTTTTCCCATCTTTAATGTGACTATAACCTGTACAATTCAATTGAAAAACAAACAAATCTGTTAGGGGAAAAATATAAAAAATAAAAATGTACAATATGTTGGTTGCATAAGTGTGCACACCCTTAAACTAATACTTTGTTGAAGCACCTTTTGAATAAATTACAACATTCAGTCTTCTTGGATAGGAGTCTATCAGCATGGCACATCTTGACTTGGCAATATTTGCCCACTCTTCCTTGCAAAAGTGTTCCAAATCTGTCAGATTGCGAGGGCATCTCTTGTGCACAGTCCTCTTCAGGATTTAGGTCTGGGCTCTGGCTGGGCCATTCCAAAACTTTAATTTTCTTCTGGTGAAGCCATTTTTTTGTTAATTTGGATGCATGCTTGGGGTCATTGTTGTGTTAAAAAGAAGTTTTGTCTTACCATAACGTTCCATCTGTGTTGTTGATCTTCTTTCATTCATTACTGATGGGTTATCGGTTCTGTCCTCGGAACTGAGGTCGCCTTATACCAAACTCACGTCAGCCAAAAACCCTCGAGGCAAGATCCTACCCACAATGCTCTGCTCCCTGTTACCTCAGATCGAGTTTGCAAGTTGATAGACAAAAGTAGAGGCTACCTCTGGTCATAGCAGACCAATAAGAATGAAAGAAGGGCCATATGAAATCCACCAGGAATATCCAAAGGGGGACAGTGGGTGGGGAGTAATGAATGAACAAAGATCAACAACACAGATGGAACGTTATGGTAAGGTATAACTTCTTTAGCTGATCTTGTTAATCTTCGTTCATTCCTTACTGATGGGACAGAGTCCCCAGCTACCTATATCCCTAGGCGGCCCTCATGGAAGGACATTCCTGAGCACCATGGAACCAAAGGAAGCTCTTCCTCTGGATGCTAAATCCAATTTGTAATGAAAAATAAAGGTATGGGGGTTGACCAAAGTCGCAGCTGAGCAAATGTCATTGAGGGAAGCCCTAGCATGGAAACCTGCTGAGGTTGCCATTGACCTTGTAGAATTGGCTTTCACTTTGTGAGGCAAGGTGATGTTCTTGTTGTAGATGAAGGTAATGCAATTTCTCAACTATGACGCTAATGTAACTTTAGAAACAGGACAACCTAGTCTTGGTCCAGAAAAAGCCAGAAATAATTGGTCTGATTTACGGGTAGATTTTTTTCTGTCAAAAAATAACAGATTTGCCTGTGAACATCTAGGGAGTGCAGGGAATACTCTCCCTTGTTAGAATGATTAGGAAAAAATACTTGGAAGTCAATAGACTGGTTGACAGACTGATCTGACACTACTTTCGGTAAAAAGGAGGAATTAGTTCTCAGTGAGACTCTATCCTTATGGAAAATAAGGTAGAGATGTTGGATGCATAAGGCTTGAATTTCTGACAGACATCTGGCCGATGTGATAGCAACCAAAAACAAGGTCTTCCAAGAGAGGTATTTTAAATCACATTAAAATGCAGGTTCAAAGGGGGGTGCTGTTAAGGTTTGCAGAACCAAAGCCAAGTCCCATGGTTGTACTAGTTCTCTAAAGGGAGGTTTTAGGTGAAAAACGCCCTTCAAGAAAGTCTTACAAAGTCTGTGTGACATGAGTGAAGAGTCCTGGAAACCAATGTGGAAATTAGAAATGGCAGCTAAATGAACTGGAACAGTAGAAGCCGATACCGCAGATTGAAAGAGATTTTATTTTTATTTTATTTTATATTTGTTGTCCGGGCTAGTCTAGCTGGATAAATGTCCGTTTTCAGTAGAGGCCCGGGGAGAAAAGCTCCACAGTAAGACATAATTTTAGTAAGATAGTTGAACAGAGGGTGTATTTAACAGACAAAATGTAGTACATAACATTTTCATAAAAATCTAAAACTAATACTAGCATCAACAGGAAAAAGTACAATAGATTTTTCTTTTAATCATCCATCCCATCCTAGTGGTACTGAGAGTCCAAGGGTAGATGAGAAATAAAGAAACAGTAAGAGAATATCTTGTTATGGATAGCAGGAGAAGGAAAAGGCATGGAACAAAGGAGAGCAGAGAACTAGTCAGGGTTAGAACAAGGGCAGAGCCACTGGGAGTAGAGCCATGATTTTAGCTGCTTCTTGAAATTAGGTAAAGAGGTAATAGACATAAATTCACTTGGAAGTTTGTTCCAGATGGGTGCAATACAGTTGGAGAACAGACTATCCCCAGCTTTGTTGTTGGATTTGTCGGAGGCAGCTAGTAGTTTGGTAGCAGAGCGTAGGGAAGAGATGTTTTTATATGGGATAATAAGGGAACAGAGTATAGTGGTATTAGTGGGCTGATGAAAGATTTTGTGGGTGATGATCTGATAAATAATCTAATACCACCGAAACTGGGGCTGACAAGGGATCCACTTGTTTGTTCGCTGCCCATAAGGTAAATTTTTTCCATTTGCTGAGCTAGGTTAGCCTGGTGGATGATTTATGAGATGCAATAAGAATATTGCGCACCGGGGAGGAGAGCTTATCCTGCCTTGCAATCATTGGAAGTGGAGAAACCAAGCTATCAGCTTCAGGTTTGTTATATTGGGGTGGGTCAGACCCTGTAGATGGGAGATCAACGTCGGAGTTGGATTGAGAATCCATGGTCAATCTAGCAGGTGAGGCCAGAGGAAGGTGAACCAAACTTATCGAGGCCAATATGGAGCAATGAGGATTACTTTGCTCTTCAACTGCCGTGCTTTCTTCAAAAATTGGGAAATGAGGGGTGGAGGAGGGTAAGCATAAAGCAGACCCGAGGGCTAATTGTGGACTAGAGCATCTCTCGGTGACTGTCCCCAAGGGGGGGATCAGGGCAAAGTAGTTGCTGCACTTGTAGTTGATTGGGGAGGCGAACAGATCACAGCAAGGCTGGCCCCAGCAGTTGAAGATTTTTGCCGCTATCACAGGATTGAGGGACCACTCGTGAGATTGTACAATGTACCTGCTCAATTTGCCCGCTATCACGTTGGAGATCCCGGGAATGTGCGTTGCAATTAGAAAGTGGCTGGAAGCTATCGCCCATTGCCATATTCTCAAGGCCTCTCGGCATAACGGGTAAGATCTACTGCCTCCTTGCTTGTTGATGTACCAGACTACTGACATGTTGTCTGACTGGATTGCAATAGTCCCTGAAGGAAGGATCGAATGAAATGCTAGCACTGCCCTCAGTTCCAGGACACTGATATGCAAATGAGCCCCTGTCTCCAACCAGGTGCCTTGGACTGAGTTTCTCTGACATCGCCCCCCCTCCACCCCATCAGGGAGGCATTCATGGTCACCGTGGCTTTTGGCTGATGGGGGCTGAAGGGGCAAGACCATTGTTTTGGATTTTGAGATGTCCACCAGAGCAAATCTTGCATGCATCTCTGAGTTATACTTATCTGAAAAGGCAAAGGATGTTGTAGAGGGCACCAGTGAGTGAGAAGTAGCCACTGAAGAAGTTTCATGTGGAACCTACCCTGAGGAACAATGGTGATCGAGGCGGCTATCGACCCCAAGAGTCGGAGTACGGACCGAGCAGAGGATTTGTGGTGACAGATTAGCGGCAGAACTTGTTGTCTTATTCATTGAAGTCTGTGATTCGGAAGAGACGCTGTGCAATTCCTCATGTCCAACAGAACTCTGATGAATTCTAAAGATTGTGCCGGGGTCGTTTTGGACTTCTCCCAGTTTATAGTGATTCTCAGGCAATGAGCTGTGAGAAGAGTGTAATCCAGGGCTTCCTCCAGTAGACGCTTGGTGGGGGTGGTAAGAAGCCAGTCGTCTAGGTATGGAAACGCCTAGAATCCTTGAAGTCACAGGTGAGCGATAACCACTGCCACACTGCCATGCATTTGGTGAACACTCTGGAGGCTGTAGAGAGACCAAAGGGCAGTGCTCAAAACTGGTAGTGACTAGCTCCTATGTGGAAGCAGAGGTATCTTCTTGAGTGCTTGTCCACATTTAAATGGTAATACGCATCTTGAAGATGTATAGAACACATCCAATCGTCTTCTTCCAAAAGAGGAAGGATAGACTGAACCATGACCATCTGGAATTTCTCTGTTTTTACAAATTTGTTTAGTGTGATGAGATGCAGAATTGGTCTCCAGTCCCCTGTCTTTTTTGGCACTAAAAAGGATCTTGAGTAAAAACTGGATCCTATCTGGTCTGGAGGACCGTTTGAATGGCTCTTTTTTGTAGCAGCTTTCGGATTTTGTGTGCTGCTGCTTCCCTTTGACTGGGTGGGACATCGGGTAAATTTCTGGGTGAAGTGGGACAGAGATGGAAGGGAATGCAGTAGCCCCTGGATATTATCCGCTGTACCCAAGAATTGGTGGTTATGGTCTGCCAGGTAGTGGGGTACAAAGAAAAATGACCCCCGACCACTTCCAGAAGTAAGCAGTCGGGCAACGCTTCAGGAGCGCTGGTAGGGTTGCCCAGAGAAAGAATCTCTGGAACCCTGGTTTCGCGGACGTCCCCTGTCCCAAAAGGGGCGTCTTCCATTACAGTTTCTCCCTCTGCCCTTAGGGGAAAACTCAGCACATGCATCACGGTAAGAGCCCTGTGATTTTCTGTGGTACATCTTCCAGCTCCTCTGATCTCTGGAGTAGAATTGTTGACGGGTGGAGTGTCGGACACCAACAGCAGACAGGGTCTTACCATCTTGTTCGCACCTTGCCAGCGTATCCTTAACCTTTGAGCCAAACAAGGAATCGGCCTCGATGGGGGCATTCATAAAGGAAGCCTTAAGTGAGTCCGCAAAGTCGCACAGGCGCATCCAGGCATAAAGTCTTGTGAATATACTTGTGCCTGGTGCTCTAGCCCCTCCTTCTGCTGTGTGTGAAATGAGGCACACGGAAGAATTGGATATCGATTCCAGGGTCGCTATCTGAGAGGCTACGCTGGCGCGCACCTCATCAGAAACAGCTCCTGCCAAGGATTCAGAGAGTTGGTTGATAGGGTCTCTCTGGAGCCTCGTAAAGTGTGCCAAGTAGTTCAAGGACCTTACAGCGAAGGTCAGTGAAATAAACATACACTTCCCGAGTCTATCGCCCGCGACTACTTGTTGGGTGGATGGACAGTCTGGCTATCTTCTGCCAAGTCTTTTTTGGTTGCAGTCGCCACCACCAAGGCATCTACTGGAAGACCTTTAGCCCACTGAGGATGTTCAGCAGGGGGAGATACAATTCTGTCAGGCCTCCGAGGTATAGCTTCCAAAGTGTTAGGAACCTTCCATGCACGCTGGACGATGAGCTGGACAAGCTCATCAGCCGGTGGGGTAACCAAGGAGGTAGGGGGCTGGGCATGAAAGGGCTGCAGGAATATGGATTCCTCTGTGGAAGGGTAGGAGGACTTCCAGTCGCCCCTCTGTCTTAGGATCTCACCAAAGGTCACCTCATCAGAGGGTGACTGTGGGGACCCTTCCTCGACATCAAAGTCCGTATCTTCGGTTAGAGACTCCTTAGTGGAGTTCATATGCTTCTTCTTGCACGAAGCTTGCAAGGGACTTCCTCAGTGGGGATCTCTGAGGAAGATTGCGAGGAGGGGCTCTCCTGAGGGGGAGAAACCTAAAACCCTTGTGTCCAGGGTCCAGTAGTTGTGGCTTGTGACAGCTGCAGCACAGAGGGGGGGCAAGGACTCTGACAGAGATGTTTTGCCAGCAGAGGCAAGTGCCATCTTCATGGCTTGGAAGGTAGGACCGCCCGAACAGGGATGGGAGCCCGGAACAGAGCACAACAACCTCGGGACCGGGGTCACACCCCGCTCCGACGAGCCGACCCCCAGACCAAGAGTCTCAAGCAGACTGTGGCGTATGAGGGGAGGAGGATACCTGGAGGGTGCCATAGAAAAAAACTGGTGTCAAACCAAGAACGCCTGCCCCCACGAAACAGCCACTAGTCTGAGAAGGGCACGGTGCCCAGTGCACCGTGGGCCTCAAGGACGACTCAGGCTCCAAAGTGAGGTCCACTGTTGGTGTCGCAGGAAGGGAAGCTGCTGTCGGAGGAAGGGGCTTTGATGCTTCCCTGGAAGTCAAAGGATGAGTGTAAAAAGGAGTCTGTGGAGAAATACGGTCACCTGCAAGAGGGAGCACAGCTTTAGACAGGTGAGAGAGTCCCCTGGCCACAAGCAACTGATCGACAAGCCACAACACATCCTGTTCTGAGAGGCTCCTGGTCAACCTCATAGAGGGACCTGATGGGGATTATGGCCTGTCTTAAAAGGGGCTGTACTGACTTCCCACAAAAGGATCTAAGGAGGGAGAGTACTTAGTTCTTGCGAGTTCGTGTGATGCAGAGCCCGGAACCAAAAGTGTCTGCACCAAGGAGAAGGGTGCCGAGGGTATCTGAGCCGACACAGGTGGCGCCATAGGTGTCGTGGGTGTCTGCACTATGAAGGGCGGTGTGACAAATGTCAGCACCGATGAATACGGTGCCGTTGAAGGAGGTGTCTGCACCGGTAATGACAGTGCCGAAAGTGATGGCACTGAGCAGACCTGTGCAGAAGGCGTCTACACCATAGAGGGCAGTATCTCAGAAGTTGACTGCATCGGCAAGGACAGAGCTGAAGAAGTCTGCACCAATGGTGCAGAAGGAGACTGTACCTGTAGAGACAGTGCCAAGAGGGTATGCACCGTCAGCAGTGCAGAAAAAGGCTACAACAAAGCTGTCTGCACCGTAAGTGTCTGCACTGGGAACTCTGGTGCCGATGACGATGAAGAAGACATAGCTGGAGTGAGAATAAACTGGGGCGGTGCCGAGGCTGGGGCCGAAAGGACCACAGATGGCAGCGCTGGGCCCAAAACACCTTTTTGTGAGTCGACTCCTTGTGATCTCCAGAGGGAGATGAAGTGAGCAACCTCAAGGAGGAAGAAGAAGAATGCCTCTTGTGGGGTTTAGAAGGAAATGGTGAGCCCTCCGACCCAGAGATAGCCTTGCAGAAAGGAATTTTAAGGAGGCCTTTTAGAATAAGTTTATTCTTCCTTTCATTCAGAGTCCTAGTCAAGAAATTTCTACAAATCCCACATGGAGGGTCCACTGAAATGTGGGAAACGTTCCCGCAATAAACACACAAATCATGGCCATCAGAAAGTGGTAACTTACGGCCGCATTCTGTACATTGTTTGAAACCAACACTACTTTTCTTATCCGATATTGTGATATCAAGAGAGAAACTACGACACTACTAAAAGGTTAAGAAACTACCCAGAAGCATAAGAAAGGGAAACGAAGCATTATCAACAATGGTAATGGAGAATTACCTCAAAGGTAAGACAAAGGACGGAAAATACTATACGGAGAGAGTCTTAAAGTTGCAATATGGTAGGAAGATAGAGATAGTGAAGAATTGAAAACTTTCTAAACACTAATAATAGAAAAACTTCAAAAAATTGAACACTTAGCTGAGAGAGCAGGCTTGATACGGCTGTACAGCAACACGTCAAATGAGATCGGAGGTAACAGGGAGCACAGCATTGTGGGTAGGATCTTGGCTCGAGAGTTTTTGGCTGACGCAAGCTTGGTATAAGGCCGGCTCGGTTCCGAGGATGGAACCAATAATCAATCAGTAAGGAATTAATGAAAAATAACAACATCAGATGTGAAATACCTCTTCATCTTCAGCTTTCTAGCAGACGCCTGAAGGTTTTGGGCCAAAAGTGACTGGTATATGCAACTGTTCATAAATCCCTCCACCTTGACTAAAGCTCCAGTTCCAGCTGAAGAAAAGCAACCTCAAAGCATGATACTACCACCACCATGCTTCACCATGGGGATGGTGTTCTTTTGGTGATGCGAACTTTTGTTTTTGTGCCAAAAAGTTCAACCTTGAACACATTTTCTCGCATTCTTTTGAGAGACGTGATGCATTGTTTTGCAAATGTTAGCTGGGCCTGGATGTTTTTCTATGTAAGAAAAGGCTTCCGTCTTGCAACCCTGCCCCATAGTCCAGACATATGGAGAATACGGGAGATTGTTGTCACATGTAGTACACAACCAGTACTTGCCAGAAATTCCTGCAGCTCCTTCAGTGTTGCTGTAGGTCTCTTGGCAGCCTCTTTGACCAGTTTTCATATTGTCTTTTCATTAATTTTGGAGGGATGTCCAGTTCTTTGCAACATCACTGTTGTCTCATATTTTCTCCACTTTTTGATGACTGTCTTCACTGTGTTCCATGGTATATCCAATGCTGTGAAAAATTTTTTGTACCCTTCTCCTGAATGATACCTTTCAACAATGAGATCCCTTTCATGCTTTGTAAGCATTCTGAGAACCATGGCTTTTGCTGTAGCAGGCAACTGAGTAAATGTCAAGAAAATCCTAATAGGACAGCTGAACTTTATTTGGGATTAATCAGAGTCTCTTTAATTGATGGCAGGTGTGTACTCAAGAAGACTGAATGTTGTAATTACATCAAAAGGTGCTTCAACAAGGTATTAGTTTAAGGGTATGCATACACAACACAGTATTAGTTTAAGGGTGTACAGACTTATGCAACCAGTATGTTTGTTTGTGTCTTTCGGCTTTTCCCGGTTAGGGGTCGCCACAGCGGAACTCCGGTCCGCTAATGATTGGCAGTAGATTTTTACGTACTGGCTTGCCGGGCCTAACGCACAACCTTCAACGAAGGAAGGCCCATTCACGCATGTCGCCACACAGAAGACGCTCTAACTGAGAATCGAACGGGCAACGTCTAACTGTGAGGCGACAACGCTACCGCAGCACCACTGTCCATTTTTTATTTTTTTCCCCTAACAGATTTGTTTTTCAATTGAACTGTACAGGTTATAGGTCACATTAAAGGTGGGAAAAGTTTTGAAATGATTTATTGTGGTCTCATTTTTTTATATCACAAAAACCTGGCATTTTAACAGGGGTGTGTACACTTTTTATATCCACTGTATGTGAAGGCTAAGGGCAATTATAAGATCACTGTTAAAAAATCATTTGTACGGATGTCATTCTATATGACTGTTTTAGTAATGCTTACGTAAGGGATCACCTGCCAAGAATAGCCCAACATTCCCCCAGTATACCAAAGCTTTTAGTATTTACAGGTGCCATATGTCATACACATACTCACCATGCAAAGAGTAGGGCATAAAGGTGACATATGGATGCACACACTCCAGAACTTCTTTGCCGCTAGTGCAAACACCATCATTAAATATCGGTCTGAATGCTTTTTTTTTCTGTGCTGGTAACAGAGCCATTTTTCTGACAAGTGCCCCATTGGGGTTCTTTCTTATCTTTCTTTTTTTACTTTTAGTGTTGTTGGTTTCAAGTCATCCAGAAAGGGAAAATGTCAGTGTGGGAGACAGATTCACCGTAAAGATCATCACAACCAGTGTTTCTTCTGTCTGGGTGCTTCCCACGACTATATGCAGTGTTCTATCTGCCAAGCATTTGTCCCCAAGACCCTACATAGTTGCCTCTCCTCCTTGTCTATTTACCTTGAAAACCGTCTTAGGCTACTGGCTCAGTGTGCTATGGCAGAGTCTTGCTGTCCCCAGGGTTAGCAATCAGCCAAGAAAAAGGACAAAACAGTCAGGTCTGATGTGGCTGCTGTCCAGCCTCCCCCGGACATTTCTCACAAGCCTACTGAAAGGCCATAGGATCTTCGGGTCTATATTAGTATCTCGAACAATTAAAACATTGAATCAATGTTGATCGACACATACTGTTCAAAAGCATTATTCAGCGAAACCACTAAAGATTTAAAGATTACATTTCGAATTGTCATAGTTGGCCAAGACATGTTACTAAGTATCTGACGTCATGACGTTTATCTTGTACATATCATAAGCTGTCTATTTTTACATTACTTGAAATAAAGTTAAGAAATACTAAATATAAATGTAACAGTATGTATGTTATGAATATAAGTTTCAGTTATTTCACTGAATATTGTTGAAATTAGTAGGAAAGTTCATTTTGCACATAAAAGGCAAATAATTGCTCTTTAGAAGGCACGTCTTGAAGTAGTTAGTTGTGCGCTACACATACTATCAAGAGACTGCAATGGCTAATGTACCACTGTTGCTGTGTTATTAAAAATATAGTGCTCTGAGATAATATCTTATATGCACCATTCACTAGGGTATGTTTTGTTTCATTTAGTTTGCCACTTTTTCCTTGAAAGGGTGATTCAGTGATTATAGAAGTAAATAATATAGTAGGCTAGGTTAGGACTGTGTATTTATATATCACATTTCATTTCACTATTCATAGTGAGATCATGGTACAGTGAAGATCGGAAAATTTGCCCTTTCCTCAATGTAGTGCGATCTCGGAGTTGGTATATATAATTAGCAGGGGGTCAAGTTCGCTGAAGGACATTTCGGTGTCAAATACCATTCACTGTATTGTGGATATAATATAGAGCCATATAGTTTTATTTTACATTTTTTTGTGTTTATATTGACTGCGATACTAGGAACCGATGTTGACCAACTAATGTTGTTCGACAGTTTGAGTTTCAGTCATTTAACATTTCGGTTAATAGTGCAATTAAGAAATATGTGTCGATATTCTCGGATTCGGTGTTGTAGTACTTCCAGTTTCTAATATAGACCCAGATCTTCTAGCTGTTGCTTTGGATTCCTCTGCCACAACTCCATCAGAGACCAGCATAGATCCGTATTCTCACACATCCTTACAAGCTTTCCAAATGACTGCTCCAGATGTTGAGGGGGAACTTCAGCTTTTTATATCCAAGGGAAGAAGGGGGGAATCCCACAGATTTTAGTGAGGCAGGGGATCTCTACTACACTTATTGAGTGTCAACAAGGGTCTGAACCTACAAGGGTTTTTTGTGTGGACATCCTCCAAGAAAAAAAAAAGGGGGGACAAAAAAAAAAGCATATTTCCCTTGCAGTTAAGAGTCCCCAACAAGAATGGCAGGATTTTACTCAGAGGATGTTTAATACTTTAATGGCTTTAAAGTTTCCTCAAGGTGCCTCTGTGCCTGCTCCTCCCTGGGCTTCCACTCCTCTTAAAAGACATAGGGAGCAGGATCCCTATGATAAGGATCAGGATTCAAAGGAAGAATCGGAAGCCTACTCTTCTCAGATCCTTTCCCTTTGGACTATGGTTCAGATGGAGATGATTCTATTAGTCCAGATTCGCCTTTAGAGGAACTCTCTTTTGGGAACACTATTTCCTGTATAATTTAATTCTTTAAGTGGGCTTGCTCTCAGGTTTCTGATATCCAGAGGAAAAAAACAAAACAAACTAAACCACAAAAGACCGTAAAGGACCACAGGGACCCTTGCTACCAATAGTCCAAACACGAAAGTCCAAACACGAAAATCCTTAACGCAAGTTTTATTTGGCTTACAGCAAGCGTTTTCGCCACAAACACAGTTGTAGCTTCATCAGAGGATGAAGCTACAACTGTGTTTGTGGCGAAAACGCTTGCTGTAAGCCAAATAAAACTTGCGTTAAGGATTTTCGTGTTTGGACTTTCGTGTTTGGACTATTGGTAGCAAGGGTCCCTGATATCCAGAGGAGGTATTATGAGCTCATCCAGATGGAGTCTCCCAAACCTTCTGCTGTTCCTCCAGTTTTGGCTGCCCTCCTGGATACCTTTTCAGCAGTTTCTGTAGTTCCTGATTCTCAGCCCTTAAGAAACCTGACAGATTTCACAAGGTGCTTGATGGTTCTAAATTTCTGTCTCCTCTGACAAACCCTCCAAGCTGTTACCCTCAACTAAGCTGTTTCCTATAGGTAAGGATAGTAGGGCCATTGAGAGGCTGGAAAAAAATGTCTATACTGCTCCCACCCTGTATTTTAGGGGTACTAATGACCAGACTCATATGACCAGCTGTGTTTTAGCCCTCCTATTTCTCCAGTTTCTCAGGTAATTTCTGATTTTCTTGATTCTGAGGGGAAGGCTTTGGCCCTTTCCTTCTTGGGTCAAGTCACCTGCCACTCTATTAAATGCAGTTATGATGTATCTGATGCTTCTTCTGGGGCTTCTGCATTTGGGTCTGTTATGAGGCATTACTCTTCATAGGTTCACAGGCTCATAGATTAGCACTAGGTTAACTGACTTTGCGGGCCATTTTAAGCCTAGCCAATTAATCCATGTTAGAATCAAACCCTGCACTTTTGAGTTTGTAAGGTAAACACCTTAAACATTATGCCAACCTCCCACCCTAATATGTAGGTTCATAGATTAGTAACGAGGCTAACTGCCCAAGTGGGCCATTTTAAACCTAGACAATTACCCCATGAGAAAATCAAACCCTCCACCTTGTGTTTGTAAGGTAAACAACTTAACAATTAAGTCAAACTCCCTTGGCTTTATCTTCAGGTTTTGCCTGATGGCATTAAGTCCAAATTATTGGATGCTCCTTTGGATAAAAAAATCTTTTTTAGTACCTCTGCTGTTGAGCTTTTTAAATGTCTCCAGGATAAGGGCAAAGCTTTGCAGGAGTTTAAACATATTTTTGTTTCTCATGTTCCAAAGTTTCACAGGTATCATCCTTCCAAATCTGCTTTTGTTCGCAGTCCGTCCTGTCCTCCATCCAAGGGTAAAAAGGGTTCTAGAAGCGTGAAATGACTATAAGAATGGGATAACATTATGTTATTCCAATAAACAGAACTGGTCCACTAGATATATGAACAAAAATGGAGTGCCTCCATCTTTTCAAAATGTTAATGATAACACACCTTTGACTGAGACTTTAAGACGTAGTGAAAGACTAGCTCAGAAGCAGAATACCAATAACATTATGAGTAATAGCACTCCAAAAAATGACGACAATCAGGGTTTTCAATTTCCCCAACGCAGGCAAGGGAACAGAGCACAGTTCCAGAACCAGCAAGCGTGGGGGAAACAGCGCAGATAAATATATTGTCACTAAATGAGAATATTTTACCTCAAACACACTCTTCTTCATATGTGATTGAGACCAAGAACAATTTTACTATTTTTAATTTTACAGAAAACCAAGTTAAGGACACACATTTTGATCTATTCACAAAGGGTTTTCATTTTGTTCCAACTAAAAGCATTGACACAACCAAAACCATTTTAGAATTTAAACTGTTTATAAGACAGCTAAATTTGGACATTTTCTTTAAAGGGAAGAACTTTCCAAAAGACTTAGTCAGTAGATCAAGTACTTTTAACCCACCCCTGCATCCTGTTGTAAAAATTTTTGAAGACCTGATGGAAACCGAGATTAGGAGTTTACCCAGAAAAAATGTTTTTAAACAAAACTTACATCAAGACTGCTTCATACTTATCAAACAATTAAGGGATGAGCAGATAAGGGTAATGAAACCGGACAAAGGGGGAGGGGTTGTTTTAATGTACAAGACTGAATATGACCAAGTTATTTATAATATGCTTCAGGACACAGAACAGTATAGCACCCTTTCATTAAATGAGTTGAACATTGCATATGCTAGGATCAAACACACATTGTATGACATGCTACTACAGGGAGTTATTAATGAGAAACTATACAACTATTTAATAGTTAACAAACCCCTTACACCAGTAATTTTTGGGATACCCAAGGTGCACAAGGGGTTAGAACCATTAAAGTTTAGACCTATTGTAGCAGGTTCAGGCAGCATTACGGAACCCCTTGGTAAATTTGTTGATGCAACACTCAAAAATACTATTGCATCAATACGACACATTTGTAAAGATTCTTGGGAATTCCTAAAAGGTATTAAGGAGTGTTATTATACTAAAGTTGACTTCCTAGTGACAATTGATGTAACTGACCTCTTTCCTAGCATTCCACATGATATTGGTACACAATGGTTCAATGAAATTTTAATTAAATTCTCGAATTTTAACAATAATATTATAAATTTATTAACTGATTTTATGGGTATTATTTTAAAGAACAATTTCATTTATTTTAATGGGGAATTCTTCAAACAAAACAAAGGAGTTGCCATGGGTTCACCATGTGCCTCAGCATATGCAAATTTAGTTCTCTGTCACTGGGAAAATGAATTCATTTTCACAACACAATGGGAGAACAACATTTTACATTACAGGAGATACCTGGATGATATATGTATTCTATGGGAAGGTAGTAGAGCAAGTTTAGAAACATTTTTACTATATATAAATGAGACTACATGTTTTCTGAAATTTACATCCAATGTTAGTGATAAACATATGAATTATTTAGATGTTTTGTTAGTAAAAAATATAGAATTACAAACATTTGAGTCTTCTATATACAGAAAACCAACCTTCTCTAACACATATCTCCATTTTAGTAGTGCCCACCCTTTTTCACAGAAGAAGGGTATTGTCAAAGGCCAATTTATCAGGGCCTCAAGAATGTGTAACACTGATGAAAAATTCTCTGCTGAAGCTCAAACGCTAACAAAACTCTTCTCTGAGAGAGGTTACCCGTTGACACTAATAGAGAAAATGTATCAAGAAGTTTTAGAAGGAAGAACAGGCATATATAGCCCACTGCTGGGCACAGTGTTAGAACCACTAGACTTAGCGAACCCCATGCTTGAAGCTAAAATGAATTCCCCTGCTTTTCAAACTATTTTTAGTTGTACTTTTAATAATGAAACTGATCAATTAAAGAAAATGGTTAACAAATACTGGCCCATCCTGACTACAAATGATGATACAAAAAAATGGGTGCCAGAAAGACCGATGTTTGTAAATGCAAGAAATGCCAACTTGAAAAATATGTTTGAAAATCAACCACCAACACAACTTGGTAATAAAGGTGGTAGGATTGGTACATACAAATGCAATGGTTGCAAACAATGTTCTTATATTGTTGAAACTAATGCCTACTATATTAAATCAAGAAAATTTACTTTAAAACCAACATGTTATTGTAACTGTGGGTCAAAAGGCATTATTTATTTAGGAATTTGTCAGGAATGTGAGAGTTTTTACGTAGGCAAATCTGAAAGAGCATTACGTAAAAGAATTTACGAGCATATGTATGACATTCGGAAAAAGAAAGAAACGAATGCTTTTGTCAAACATCTCACCAACTGCCCCAAAATGACATTAAAATTTTTAGTTATTGAACAGGTTCCCCTTAATCCTAGAGGGGGAGATTGGGAAGCTACTATTGAATTTAAAGAATTGAATTGGCAACTTAGACTAAATGCATCAAAACCCCCAGGACTTAATGAAGCTATTAGTATTTCAAGCCTCCTTAAATTAAGAAGGGCAAAATTATAATAAAAAATCTATAACATTTTAAATAATTATTTATTGAGCTTTGATAGGGAATAACTATGTATAATTTATTATTCTAAAAATCTTTTAATTAAAATAAAAGGTTTTAAGAGTACTTTTGTATTCAACTTATATATTGATTTCACAGATGAAGTTCTACCCAATTCTAACATAATAGTGTATGTTCATTAGGGGGGCTAAAGTTTTTTAACCAATAAGCCAGATACATTTAAAGACAAAGATTTTTGCATTAATAAGTTTTTAGTAACTACGATTACACTCTCACAATTAATTTGAATGTATTTATCATATTATATTTTATTTTATTTATTATTTTTTAAAAACTACTGACTTATTTCTAATCAATTTTAAACAAAACAACAATTAATTGACAACATATTTATATGGTAGATAACATCTATAGTTAACATCTTTAATGTCTATGGTGATTTTTAGTATAAGCTTATTTTTGACGTATTTATTAGGTAATTAATAGATATTTAATATTTATTAATTATAATGTATTTATTAATTATAATGTATCTAATATAATAATAATATTTATTCACGTATTTATTAATATATTTTACTATATTCAATTGACATTTTCAGAATCTATTGTATAAGTTTTAATTGATTTCTTAGTTTAAAGGTTGCTTACTGCCAAAATAACACCATAGTACCGAAGCATTAATTATAAACACTAGAATTTAATAACCTTCTTCCCAGCAAGATGAACAATAAACTGTCCAATTTCATAAGAATTTTTAATTTAAGGTTTTAATTCATTTTTATTAAAATTTAGTGGTGAAAATTTTAAGGATTAATAATTATTAGTTTAATATACCAATATTTATAAACATTTTCTATTCTTCTTATGGTTTCAGCAGGCAAGAACAAACATTTAGTGGTTTTGCGATCGCGTGTGCATGGCAATATACACTTTAACCGTAGAAATGGTTGTACTCAGTCTACTAATAGAGTATTTGAAATAATGGGAAATAACACAAAAAGATTGCAAAAGAAAGACTAATTGTTCCTTGATCTGCACAAAACTTAGTATTTATTAGTTTTTTCGGCTCAACTATGTCCGCTGTGGATAGCATGGCAGCGGAGTTGCTGCTCACACAATAAAACCTTTTATAAAAGCACAAGCAAGCGCAGAAGAGCCTTTATAGTAACTAAAAGAATAGATGTCAGTTTTTGCATATTTTTACACATGATATCAACAATTCACACGTATAAATAACAGTGAACAGAAATCAATATGATGAAAGTACTTTAAACAACTTCCTGATGAAAATGTATTGGAATTAAATATCTATAAATGTGATTCTTCTTTAAACAGAAATGAAGTTCTGTTCAGCAAATGACTTAATTGGATTGTTACAACTGTTTTAATTGATTAATTGTCTTACTAACACTGTATTTAAGCACACAAAGAACTTTAGGTAGTTCATCTTGAAAAAGCCCGTCATAGGAACGGGTGAAAGCGCTTGATTTACTTTTTGCTTTTCTTTGGATTTTACTACTAAGAAGTGATTAACTTGTCGTGCATTTTTAATTGTTGGTTCACAATAAAGGATCGTTTACTTTCAACGGAGAGGTATTTTATTCCATTTCAAGACTTTTAAAGAAGAAGTTTATTGGGCTTTGGTGCTTCTGCAATTACTTTCCTGTTTCACAGGTATCATCCTTCCAAATCTGCTTTTGTTCGCAGTCCGTCCTGTCCTCCATCCAAGGGTAAAAAGGGTTCTAGAAGCGTACCTGCTGCTAAATCTACAAAGCTCCCTATTTCCCAGAAACCTTCTTTTCAGGACAAGCCAGGTTCTGTCTGACAATCTGCTTCCCTTTTCCCTCAGCCAGGTTTCCTTGTCCCTTCATCTTTCCCTGTCCCTACCAAACTGGTTAAGGATCACAACAGACTCTTGAGTTCAGTCCTTTATTTGCCGGAGGTATTTCATAGTGTGGAAATCCCTTCCTCCCTTTCTGGTCATCCATCAACATCCTCAAGAACCGTTTCCTCTCTTCCCAGAGGCTGCTTCCTTCTCTCTTGATCCATGGCACCATTCAAGCTGTCCCCCTGCCCAGGAAGGGAGGGGATTTTATTCTAGAGCGCTTCTGGTTCCCAGGAAGGAGGGACCCTGGAGACCAATTCTGGACCTTTCTCAGCTCAACACCTTTCTCAAGGTCCCCTCCTTTTGGATGTTTTCTCTTCAAACTTTATTTCCTCTTCTTCTTCCCCAGGCCTTTCTGATCTTTCTGGATCTCAAGGATGCCTGCCTTCATATCCCCATCCATCTACTTTTCAGAAAATGTTTGCACTTTCTTTTTATTCCTTGCATTTTCAAATCTCTGATTTGCCCTTTGGCCTCTCTACTGTCCCAATGTATTCACCAAATCCCTTGCTCCTGTCATTGCTTTTTGCAAGATGAGAAGGGTTCAGATCCTTCCTTATCTGGACAATCTGCTTATTCAAGCTTTGTCCCCAAGGATCTGCTTCAGGATCTCCAGTTTAATATTTTCCTTCTGCGGAGTCTGGGGTTCATCATAAACTTTCAAATAATCACTCCTGACTCCGTCTCAGGATCATGTTTTCCTTGGCTGTAGTATCCAGATGATCTTCATGCTGACATCTCTGCCTACCCTCAAGGCCCTGTCTGTGAGTGCCTTTTTCCAGCCTCTTCTTCCTCTGGATTCAGTCAGGGCCAGGGACTTTCTCAGGATCCTTGGGTTTAAGGCTTCCACCATTCTCATGCAGTCTCTGGCCAGGCTATATATGAGAAAACTTCACTGATATCTCAAGTCAGTGTGGCTTCAGCATTGTCACCCCTTGGACTTCTTAGTTCCACTTCCTTTCTTGTTTCAAGTTTGAGCTTCAGTGAAGAATTCATCAACTTTCGCTCAACCCAGAGCTTCCTTTCCAGTCTCTAGTCCCGACTCAAGAGATGCCTCAGACAGGGTGTGGGGAGTTTGTTTCAGCTCTCTCAAGGTTCAGGGTCTCTGGCCTCTTCATCAGAGGTTGGATCACATCAACATCAAGGAGATAAGTGTTCTGCTTCTAGCTCTTCAGGATTTTCTTACCCTATTTCATCCTGGGCCACTAAAAGTTTTCACAGACAATAACACATTGCTGTGGTATGCCAACAAGCAAGGACGTACACATTTAACACTTCAGGTCTAGGATCTACCTGTCCAGTATCAAGTGACTCATCACGCTGTCTACATTCCCTCAGAGCACAATCTAGTGGCAGACTCTTTGAGCATGTCCAGCACACAAGCTCACAAATGTTTGCTTCACACAGATGTGTTTCCAGACACTGTCCATCGGTGGGGTACTACTCCTCAGGTAGATCTTTTTTTTTTTTGCATCATCTCTGAACAGATAACTTATTTTCTTGTTCAGAAGACAAGGGGGTCTCTTATCCATCTTCTCTTGTCCACTCTTCAACTGACATTGTGGGTGATAGGATTTTGATCCCTTTTAGGCATCTTTTTGATGAGGATGTGCTTACGGTCCTGCAGAAGGTCAGGAAGCCTAATACCATGAAATAGTACTTCTCCAAATGAAAGAGATTTTCTTTCTGGTGCCGCTTTTCACACCAGGTCTTTGGGTTTAGCTGTTTCAAAGCAGACAATCTCTTCCTGGATTTCTAAAGCCATTTCTTTTTTGTTATTCTTTCCATGGCAAATGTCATTCTTCAGTAAAGGCTCACGGTACCGGAGCTGCTGCTTCCTCTGGTGCCAATTCCATCCTTGAGGCTGCTACTTGGTCTTCTGCCCATACCTTCACTAAACAATGTAAGTTGGATGCTATTTTCAGGGCTAGAGCTGGTTTTGTCATGGCTATCCTTCTTGGATTTCTTGAGGGTTCTTCAGTGCCATCCTCTTTCCAGGTTTCCTTCTGAGCTTTTGTAATCTCCCCTACTTAAGGAATAGTGCAAAAGTGATATGGAAGGATACAGTACAGGTGTGTAAAATCTTACCATAACAGTAGATGTCCTTCTCTTCAGTGTTGCAGTATTCACTCCCTCCCTCCTGCTTCCTCTGCTCTAACCTGTTCTACTTGCCTCCCAGACTGGGGGCTTCCTCCATCTTTTCTCCTTCTGGATGCACATGTTCCTCCTAGTCCCTAGGGGTATTCTGCTCCTCCTGGAGCTTTTCAGTTCAGAACTTTGTGCAACTGTGTGTCACCTTTATGCCCAAAGCTTTGCATGGGGAGAAAACATGTAACATACAGTGCCTGTAAATACTAAAGATTTGGTATACTGGCCAGATGTTGGGCTATCCTTGGCAGGAGATCCCTACAGTACAGAGAAGGACATCTACTGCTTCAGTAAGATTTTACATAACTGTACTTTCATTGGGGTGGGATCACCCTAGTGAATATAATGCCAGACTGTGGCATAAGTGTATCTAAAAACAAGATAAAAATGCATAATTGTAACCATTAAATTTACATGACTTCTACACTGACAAATATGCAAAATACTGCTAGAAGAGTTGCATTTCACTTGCACAATATGTGTAGAAAAGGAGATGAAACTAGTGTTTGCTGCATTGTGAAGACATAACTCGTACATCTTAGCCTTCCTTTTTTATTATTATAATTTTACAGCACTTACAAAAGAGAAAAGAAAACATTACTGGGAATAGTGACAAGGCACTGCACATTGAGCTTTGTACCTAAAACTGTTTCAGAGATATAATCCTGTATTAACAAGTTCCACCAATAGGCTTATATAACCACTGAAATGTGCCAAGTTTCAAGTTTTATAATACAATACAGTACAGTACAATACAAAATAACAGTTGTGTCCGACACATACAGTTTATTTGGTTTCCTTTAGGTAGGACTTATCTCAGACTTGGGGAATGCAGTCCATGACCAGAGTATGCTGTATTGTCATTATATAACTACTAAAATCACATATACCCTTCCATAAAAAAGAATGTTTCAGTTGTAACACGTCACTAATCAAGCTCTATCATCTGAAATGGCCAAACTGGTGGGAATAAATTCAAATTCAGCACTGAGCTGAACTTAAATCCTTGAGGAAAGAACTAAAGTCTTGAGTGCATTTTGTTCCTAAGTGTCCAGTTAGAATTTTATGAAAATTTCATTATGAACTTCCAGAACAAACTGGCATATGGTCTTTTATATATCATTACCAAAACATGGGTTTATAGGTTTTTCACTGTTACAATCTGACATTTTACAATATGCTCTGGTTTCAAGAGGGTTATATGACTCTTGCTCAAGATGCAGACTGAAGGACAAATCCAAGTATACATCGTTACCTAGTTGTCATTGCATCATAAATAAATAAAAAAATAAGTTATGTACTCACCATAATGTTTTATCTGAGTTGTTGCTTTTCATTTGTCTACAACCTGATGGATGGTTGAAGATAAATGAAAAGCGACAACTCAGATGGAACCTTATTTATAGGAAGTTGTTGTTTTCATTTGATCTTCAACCCAAGGGACTCAGATTCAGCATGGATCCAACTCGGCCATATACTCCAGCATCAGATCCAAAGTCTAAGCTCTTCCCCTACCCATAATGCCCCTCTCTTGAAGATCAAATGAAAACAACAACTTCAGATACAGGATAAAAGCCTGGTAGTTGGCTTAGAGGTATAAGGCGCTGTTAAATAAGATGTTTCCTGTGATCCAGTGGGGCAAGGTTTGATTCCCTCAGCCTCCATTGTCTAACTATGTGACTCTGAGCAAGTCACTTAACCAGACACCACTCCTGGCCTGAGTCTGAAAATGGACTATAGAGATCAGTGCTCTACCCCAGAAAACAATTACAAGCAAAAAAAAAAAAATAAAATAAACATTCATGGCTCAGATACCATACTCTGAACTAGCTAACATGGTAGGTTCAAATTCAGTACAAAGTTGCACTGAAATTCCTAAGGGCAGAATTAATATCTTATCTGCATTTTGCACCTGAGTTTCCAAAGAAAATTCACTAAAACTTTTATTAAGAATTGTCAAAGGGATTTGAAATACTGCCTCTTGGACAGGTATGGACAGTGATGTCTTGCATTTTGCACTACACTTGTATTTTTCTGGGTTGTATATGATTTTTGTTTAGGAACACTTGCTTAGGATACAGAATGTAGCACTGGTGTAGAATACATCTTTCCTAAGTTATCAGTTTATAAAATCAAACAAATTTCTCTAAAAAGTGTTTTTCAGTTGTGACGTGTCATGGCTCATATACTATGTTATGGTCTGAAAAAGCTAAAGTTGTGGCATCAAATGCAGTGCTTGGCTGCATTCAGATCTTCAGAGGAAGAATTACAATCTTAGTTGCATCTTGTATCCAAGTGTCCAGCCATAACTCGATTGATAACTATATTATGAACTCTCAAAACAGAATTAACAAATGGTCTTTTATACACAGCTACCAAGTGCAGATATTCACAGGCTATTAATTATTATCAGTTTACATTTTGTAATGTATTTAACGTTGACATGGAGTATGTAACTTCTGCTGAAGATGCACAATATAAAAGTGGTCCAGAATATATACTTATTTGGTATCATTACATCAAACATAAAAATCATATATACGTTTTTTCTGTACCATGTCATGGCTTAAACTCCATGATGGAAAGCAGCCATACTTGGGGGGGGGGGGCACATTCAATCATTGAGGGTAGAATTGCAGCCTTATGAGAATTTTCTACCTGAGCTTCCCATACTTCACTGATGACTGCATTATAAATTATCAAAGGACTCTGGCATACGGCCTTCTATATGTAAGTGTTTAATAAAGACATTCATAGGCCTTTCACAGTCTGGCATTTTGCATCATATTCTGTTTTTACTAGGAATACATGACATTTCTTCAAGATACAGACTGCACCAGTGTCCTGAAATAATAAGTTATGTACTTACCATAACGTTCCATGTTAGTTGTCTTCATCTCGCCTTCTTTCTTGCTGTTTGGGATCGGAGCCAATCCTCAGCTCCGACTTGGCCATCTTCAATAGCTCAAGAGCTGTTTACTGGCTCGAGGGTACCCCTTATTCCATAATGCCTAGCGATAGCTACCCAGATCTCGTTTGAAATAGCTAAACCAGACATAAGAGAAAATTAGAAGTTATGTACTCACCATAACGTTCCATCTGAGTAGGTGTATTCATTTGTCTGCAACCTGTGGGTTATGGATCCGATATCGGATCCGAACTGGCATGGTTTACCAGCTATGGATCCAAGCTCTCAGCTCCTCCCCTCACCCATAATTCCCTGCTCTCCCCTCATGACCTCAGATCGAGTTTGCCAAAGCAAGAACACCCTGAGAAGGGTAACACATCATATGCAGGAAACTGAAAGGCTAGGGGGATAGGAGGGCGGGATGGTTGCAGACAAATGAATACACCTACTCAGATGGAACGTTATGGTGAGTACATAACTTCTAAATCTGAAGTAGGAGATTCATTTGTCTGCAACCTGTGGGACAGAGTCCCCAGCTACCTGAATCTTGGGCGGCCATCATGGAAGGATATTCCGAGACACCGGAGCCAAAGGATGCTCTACCCCTAGATGTAAGATCCAACTTGTAGTGGGAAATAAAAGTATGAGATGAAGCCCACGTGGCTGCTGCACAAATATCATCTAGAGGAATCCTAGCCTTAAAGGCTGCCGAGGTAGAGACTGACCGGGTTGAATGGGCATGTACACCCTCTGGTGCGGGCCTTCCCGAAGCTTGATAAGCCAATAAGATACATTGTGAAATCCAGCGAAATAATGAGACTTTAGAAATTGGTTTGCCCAAATTAAATTTAGCAAAGGAAATGAACAACTGGTCGGATTGCCTATGACCAGCCGTCCTGTTTAGATAAAATCTAAGTTGCCTGTGAACATCTAAGGAGTGAAGCTTATATTCACCTTTGTTTTCATATTTAGGAAAGAAAACAGGGAGGTTAATGGATTGATTAATGTTTGCTTCAGAAGCTACATTAGGAAGAAAGGACGGGTTGGTCCTGAGGTAAACACGGTCCGGATGAAAGACCAAGTAAGGAGGTTTAGCTGATAATGCTTGAAGCTCTGAGACTCTCTTGGCCGAAGTAATGGCTACTAAGAAGGCGGTCTTGAAAGATAAGAATTTCAGATCTACCGTAGCCGCCGGTTCGAAGGGGGGGGGTGGTCAAGGCCTGGAGAACTAAGGAAAGGTCCCAAGGAGGAACCGCTTGCTTTACAGGGGGCCTGAGAAGAAAAGTACCTTTAAGGAAAATCTTACATAACTTGGCAGACATCAGTGGATTGGAGTCATGACCAATGTGATAATGAGAAATTGCCGCAAGTTGTACTTTGACCGTGGAACTGCTGGCACCATCATTAAAAAGAGTGGTTAAAAAATCAAGCACCAAAGGGAGAGGAACTGTGAAGGGGTTTAGGCCTTGCCGCTCCGCCCACAAAGAGAACCGTTTCCACTTGCTGCGGTAGACTTTCCTAGTGGATGGCTTATGAGCTGCCACCAGGATGGCCTTAACAGGGGACGAAATACCGGGAGTCCTGATCAAGAGTGGAACTGGAGCAGCCAAGCGGTCAGCTTCAGGTTGTCCAGGTTCGGAGGAGATAAGTGGGATGGATGAGATATCAGATCCGGAATGGGATCTAGAATCCAAGGAGGATTCACTGAGTGAGACCTTAGGAAGGGGAACCAGATCTGTCGAGGCCAAAATGGAGCAATGAGAATCATTCTGCACCCCAACCGAGAGGCTTTCTAAAGAACTTGGAGCATCAGAGGCAAGGGGGGATAAGCATAAAGAAGACCGGGTGGCCAAGCATGCACCAGAGCGTCTCTTGGGGAACCTCCGGGAGGAGGTATCAGAGCGAAAAAACTGTCGCATTTGGTGCTTGAGGGAGAGGCAAAAAGATCGCAACAAGGAGTTCCCCACCGTGCGAAGATGCACTCGTAAGGGGTGAGAATGGTGCGACTGAGTTTGTCCGCCAGGATGTTGGACCGACCCGGAATATGCGTTGCTATGAGAAAGCGGTTGGTGGAGATTGCCCATTCCCACACTCTCATGGCTTCTCGACAAAGAGGGTAAGACCTGGTTCCTCCTTGTTTGTTGATATACCAGACAACCGACATGTTGTCCGATTGAATCGCAATTGTTCCCAAGGGAAGAAAGGCCTGAAGTACTAGCAACGCTAAGAGCACTGCTCTCATCTCTAGAACGTTGATATGCAGTAAGGTCTCTGAATCGTTCCACGTGCCTTGGACCGTCCGGCCTGCAAAATGCCCCCCCCACCCGAGGCGGGAGGCGTCCGTGGTCACCGTGGCGAGAGGGGGAGAAGCACAAAATGGGCGGCCTCCGTGGAGATCTGGAGAGTGCAGCCACCACAGGAGGGACCGCTTGCAAGCCTTGCTGATCGCAATGGAATGATGCATAGGAAGAGCAAGATACGACCACTGAACTAGGAGTGTCCATTGAAGGATGCGCATATTGAACCTGGCGAGAGGAAGAAGCGCTATTGCTGCCGCCATGGACCCTAGGGCCCTCAGGACCAACTCTGCCAGAACTGAGCTTGAGTGGAGAATGGCCCGCACCTGGAATTGCAGATTTTGAACTCTGTCCGCAGTGAGGAAGGCTTTTAATCTCCTTGTGTCTAACCTGGCACCTATAAAATCTATGAACTGCGTGGGTGCTAGGTTGGATTTTTTTGTGTTTATTGTGATGCCCAGACGGGGAGCAAGATGGAGAAAGGAGTCTCGCGCCAATAGTAGTAGATGCTTTGTTGGGGCGGTGAGAAGCCAGTCGTCCAGGTAGGGAAAGACCTGTACCCCCTGAAGCCTCAGGTGGGCCGCTACCACTGCTAATACTTTGGTGAACACCCTGGGGGCTGTGGTGAGACCAAAGGGAAGGACCCGGAATTGGTAGTGACTGGCTCCCAGCCGGAAGCGGAGAAACCTCCTGGAGCGCCTGTCCATTAGTATGTGGTAGTACGCATCCTTGAGGTCTATGGAGCACATCCAGTGATTTTCTCCCAGAAGGGGGAGAATAGACTGCAATGTGACCATTCGGAACTTCTCCTTGGGAACTGCCAGGTTCAAGAGTGAAAGGTCTAAAATTGGTCTTAGATCCCCCGTCTTTTTTGGCACTAAAAAGAACCTGGAGTAGAATCCTGATCCGATCTGGTCTGGGGGGACGGGCTGGATGGCTCTTTTCTTTAGCAGATGGCCAATTTCTGCCAAAGCGGCCTCCCACTGACCGGGTGGAACGTCGGGGAGGGACTTCAATTTTGGCAAGTGAAGAAAAGGTATACGGTATCCTCTGGATATGATCTGGAGGACCCAGCGGTCTGATGTTATGGACTCCCATGCCACTAGGTGCTCCGAAAAATGTCCCCCGACTGCCTCCAGAGTGGAGCAGCCGGGCAACCCCTCAGGGCTGCTGCGCGGGCCGTTCAGAGAAGGGTTCTCTGGACCCGAAGTTCCTGGGAGCCCCTCTGCCCCTAGGGCGGCGTCCTCCCTGTCCTCCTCTGCCACGGAAGGACTGGCTGTCCGGAGCAGGCTGAGATTGCTGCGACTTCCGGAACCACATCTTCTTCTGTCCCTTTTGGTTCCTAGAATAGGGCCTCTGGGGTGCAGAGAAGCGGATTCCAACGGCAGACAGCGTCTTCCCGTCGTTCTCGCTCAGTTTTGCCAAAGAGGGCAGAACCATCGAAGGGGGCATTCGCAAATGACGCCTTGAAGGGCTCTGAGAAATCGCAATGACGGAGCCAGGCCTGACGTCTAGTAACTAGGCCTGCCCCTGCGGCTCTAGCGGCACCTTCCGTAGCATGGGACAGTAGCCGCATAGAGGTATTGGTGACGGACCTGAGAGTGGCCATGCGGGTGGAGTGCAGCACTTTGTCCTCCTCCGACATGGACTCTGGGGGGGATGCAGCGTATTCTTTAATAAGATCGCGCTGCATCCTAATCACGTGTGCCAGATAGTTCAGCGCCCTCACAGAGAAGGTCGCTGAACTAAACATCCGCTTTCCCAAGCGGTCCATCATCCGAGACTCCTTGCTCGGGGGATGGACTGAGGGACTCTCTTGAGCAAGTTCCCTCTTGGTGGCCGCCGCCGTCAACATGGCATCTACCGGAGGCCCCTTACTCCAATGGGCACGGTCAGCCAGGGGACTGAGAATACGGTCGGGCCTTTTAGGGATTGGCTCCACGGTGTCCGGTTCCTTCCACGCCCTGGTGGTAATGAGGTCCACCAGGGGGTCGGCAGGAGGGGACACCCAAGAGGTAGACGGGCCCGCTTCAAATGCCTCCAAGAACACGGACTCGTCCGAGGAAGACTTGGGGGCGGACCACCCCCCCCCTTATGCGGAGCATTTCCATGATGTCTCCAAATGAGACATCCTCGGGGGGTGACCGTGGGGAGCCTTCCCCTTCCTCCAAATCCGTGTCTTCTGTGAGAGGGGAGTCAATGTGCCTCTTTTTGCACGTATGTTTGCGAGGAACATCCTCCGGGGGGCTGTCAGAGGACTCCTCGCAAACAGTAACCTGTTCCAGGGGAACAGCTTGGGGCAAAGGAGCGGGCTGTCCCAAGGGCCGGATGGTGGAAGCCTGACCCAGTGCAGATGGAGCGCGGGACGGAGCCGAAGCAAGTGCCGGGGGTCTGGAGACCCTCAACAGGGCCCTCTCCACTACATCAAAAGCCGAAGGGGAGCCGACCTCGACCAAAGGATCCGACAATCGGCTCCCCCTTGGATCCGAGGAGTGGATCGGAGCCGGCGCCGAAGCGTTCGGATCCGAAGGGACAGTGCGCTCCGACACAGACGGCGCCGAAGGAGCACTGATCCCCCTGGATCCGAAGCTTGGATCCAGGCTCCGAGAGGTCGGACCCGAAGCACTCGAGGGCAGGGTCGGATCCGAAGTACCAAGTACTATCGGCGCCGACCCACCCCCGGCTCCGAAGCTACTCGGCTCCAACTGCTCCGAACCCGGGTAGCGGGTCGGAGAAGGAGCAATTGGCTTGAAAAAAGGGGTCGAGCTCCCCCCCCAGAGGGGGGGGGAGGCAAGAGCACTCCCATCTGCATCTGGGCCTGGATGAACCTTCTCATCATCCAGTCCAGACCAGCGTCTGACAGGCTATAAGTTGATCTCGACGAGGCTACCGAGGTAGGCCTTGAGTGCCTCCTCGATAGCCTCGACGGAGATCGGGTCTCCTCCTCCTCAGGTCCCGGTGAAAAACACACAGGAGACCGGAGCCGAGGAGGGGGAGAGCCAGCAGACAAGGAGACCGGAGGAGAAGCCCGCTTGGCTGGCGGGGCCGAAACAGAGGTCTCGGCCCGGCGCTTATGGTGCTTCTCCCTCCGGTCCTTCTTTCTAGCTTCCCTCTCCTCCGAACCACTACAGGGAGGTTGAGTCCCAGGAGGAGGAGGGGAGGAGAGGAGACAACCGTGAAAGCAGTTACCCCGAAGGAGCGGAGGCTGGAGCAGAGTCCGGTGGCAAAAGACCCGCCAAGACAAGCTTGGACCTCCGCTCCTTCAATGCCCTGGGGTTGAACCCTGCACAAATGGAACATCCAGAAGTGAGGTGTTCAACCCCAAGGCATCTAACACACCGAGTGTGGCCATCAGCCGGGGAAAGCTTATGGCCACACTCGGAGCACTTGGAGAACACAGCTTTGGGTTGTTCAGACATCCCAAATACCAAAAAGTTACTTAAACTAAAGTTAAAGCAAAAGTAACTAAACCACACAACAGGCCCAAACACACACTACGCTACCAGCGAGGGGAGGGATAAGTAAAATTAAATTTTAAAACACTAAAAGTATAATTAAGTAATAGGGAAACCTAAACTTCCACACAACTTTCACACAAAAATTCAAAATTTAGCACTTTAAACACTGAAAAACTGCACTTAGCTGAAGAGCTTAGGAACACAAATCTGGTCACCAGCGGCAAACGAGATCTGAGGTCATGAGGGAGAGCAGGGCATTATGGGTGAGGGGAGGAGCTGAGAGCTTGGATCCATAGCTGGTAAACCATGCCGGTTCGGATCCGATATCGGATCCATAACCCACAGGTTGCAGACAAATGAATCTCCTACTTCAGATAAACAGTTATCAAAAACTGGTTGTTCCCAGCATTCTAATATCTAGAATATCTTAGGAAGACCTGGCCAAAAGAATATTAATAATAATAAAAGAATACTCAGCCAGTGAAAAAAGGAACTCCTCTCAATCCACTAGGATGGAGGACGGAGGGAGGGACACAAGAAAGAAGGCGAGATGAAGACAACTAACATGGAACATTATGGTAGGTACATAACTTCGTAATGTTAAGTTGTCTATTTCGCCTTCATTCTTGCTATTTGGGACAGCGTCCCTAGCACCTAACACCCTGGATGGCTCAGTGGAACAGACTCTTCAGAACAGTGGAACCAAAGACAGCTCTGCTCCGGGAGACCATATCCACCTTGTAATGAAATATAAAGGTATGAGGGTTTGCCCATGCGGCAGCTGCACAGATGGAATCCATGGGTAACCTAGACTGAAAGGCTACGGAGGTGGCTAACGCCCTAGTAGAATGACCTTTCGGTTTAGCTGGCAACTCTTTGTTCCTTAACTGATAAAAAAAAGTGATAGTGTGGGACAACCATCTGGATAAGGTCACCTTGGAAACTGGGAGACCTTGTTTGTTTAAGGCATAAGAAAGGAATAATTGGTCTGACTTTCTTATTTCTTTAGTTCTGTGCAGGTAAAAATGCAATTGTTTATGAACGTCCAATTGAAGTTTGTACTCTGCCTTGTTACTATGATTTGGGAAGAACACAGGGAGATCTATAGATTGGTTTAAATTATTTTCTGAGCAGACTTTAGGAAGAAATGAAGGATTAGTCCTCAGAGCAACTCTGTCCTTGTGAAACACCAGGTAAGGGGGATGAACACATAGTGCCTGGAGTTCTGAGACACGCCTAGCTGAAGTGATAGCTACCAGAAAGAGTGTCTTTCAAGATAGAAACTTGATGGAGCAGGAAACTGCTGGTTCAAAAGGGGGCAGAATTAAAGAAGTTAGGACTAAATTAAGGTCCCAAGGAGGAGGGGGATCTCTCACTGGAGGTCTAAGAAGAGATGTTCCTCTCAAAAAAGCTTTACAGAGCTTATGAGACATAATGTTAGCATTTGACAAACCAATATGAAAATTAGAAATGGCCACTAATTGTACCCTAATCGTAGCGGAAGCGGCTCCGGAGTGAAACAGTTGTGCCAGGAATTCCAGAATTTCGTGGACTGGGGCTGAGAAGGGATCCACATTCCTAGACTCTGCCCAACAAGAAAAACGTTTCCATTTGCTAGCATAAGTTTTTCTCATTGTTGACTTGTGAGAGGAGATGATAATCTCACGTACTGCTGGGGAAATGCTGGAAAGCCTGGCTAAGGTTGGAAGTGAAGCAACCAAGCTGTAAGTTGGAGAGTTTGGAGGGATTGATGCAACCCGCCTGACTGATAAATCAGGAGATCTGGAATTGGGTCCAGAATCCAGGGTTGATCGAGAAAGTAATGGTGCAAGAACGGGAACCCTATCTGTCGAGGCCAGTAGGGGGCAATGAGGATCATTCTGCAACCCAACGATTTTGCTTTCTGTATGAGTTTCGGTATCAGGGGAAACGGAGGAAAAGCATAAAGAAGTCCCTGAGGCCAATCGTGGACTAGAGAGTCTCTGGGTATATGACCTGGAAGCGGAAGAAGGGAGAAGTAGTTGCTGCATTTGCTGTTGAAGGGGGTGGAAAAATGATCGTAGTAAGGCTGTCCCCATTTGCGGAAAATAAGATCCGCAACTTCCTGATTCAGAGACCACTCGTGAGGCATGAGAAGAGCTCTGCTGAGCCTGTCTGCTATGACGTTGGATCTCCTCACGGATGTGCGTCGCGATCAGAAAACGTTGGGAGGAAATCGCCCACTGCCAAAGTCTGAGTGCTTCTCGACACAGGGGGTAGGATCTGGTCCCGCCCTGCTTGTTGATGTACCACACCACTGACATGTTGTCTGTTTGGACTGCAATGGTCCCGGAAGGAAGTGAGTCTTGAAGAGCTTGCAACGCTAGGAGCACGGCTCTCATTTCTAGGACATTTATATGCAGATGGTACACGTGAGGTTGCCAAGTGCCTTGGACTGTCCTGCCCCGATAATGCCCCCCCACACCCTATCAGGGAGGCATCTGTCGTCACTGTGGCTACCGGAGGGGGTTGTATAAAAGGTCTTCCCTGAGTAACTAATGGAGAGATCATCCACCAGGAAAGGTGTCTTTTGCATGCCTCCGTGATAAGGATCATGTGAGACATGGGTAGCTCTTGGAAGGACCACTGTGTGAAAAGGAGCTACTGAAGAATTCTCATGTGGAAACGTGCTAGTAGGATTAGAAAAATGGCCGCTGCTATGGAGCCCAGAGTTTGAACGACATACCTGACTTGGATCCTTTTGCTCTGCATAAGAATTTGCACTTGGCGAATTGTGGACATTCTTTCTAGTGATAACCTTGCGAACATATCCCTTGTGTTTAAGTCTGCTCCTATGTAAGTGATAGATTGACAGGGCAACAAGGCAGATTTTTCGAAATTTATTCTAATACCTAGCTGGGTGCAGGATGTGATTGTATAATCCCACGCTTGTAGGAGTTGATGCCTGGTGATAGCAGTGAGGAGCCAGTCATCTAGATATGGAAACACCTGGAATCCTTGACGTCTCAGGTGAGCCGTGACTACTGCCATGCACTTGGTGAACACCCTGGGGGCTGTGGTGAGAACAAAGGGCAGAGCTCTGAACTGGTAATGACTGGCCCCCACCCGAAAGCGAAGAAATCTCCTGGAGCGTCTGTCCATCTTGATATGGTAGTACGCGTCCTGAAGATCTATCGAGCACATCCAATTGTCCTGACCCACAAAGGATAGAATGGACTGTAGCGTGACCATCCAAAACTTTGTTCTTTGTACAGATTTGTTTAATCTGCTGAGATCCAGAATCGGTCTTCAGTCCCCTGTCTTTTTTGGTACCAAAAAGAACCTTGAGTAAGTTCCAGATCAATGCTGGTCTGCGGGGACTTCCTGGATGGCTCTTTTTTCTAGCAGTTTTGAAACTTCTATTACTGCTTGCTCCTTCAGATTGGGTTGCACATCTGGAAGGATTTTCTTTGATTGTAAGGGGGGGTTGATGGAAGGGAATTTTGTAACCTCTGGATATAATGGACCCTTCCCATCTGTTTTTTGTTAAATTTAGCCAGGCTTTTGGGTACAGAGAAAGTCTTCCCCGACTGTCTCCAGAGGTGAGCAGCCGGGCAACCCTTCAGGGATGCTGGAAGGGCTTATCAGAGAAAGATTTTCTGTTGCCCTGGTTCTGCGGACCACCTCTGCCACAAGGGCGGCGTCTATTATTATTGGTTCCCCCTCTGCCTCTGGAGGAAAAATCACTACGTGTGTCAGGCAAGGCTCCCTGAGATTTTCGGAACCACATTTTCCCACTCTTCTGACCCTTGGGGTAAGGTCTAGAGGGAGTGGAAAAACGGACTCCCGCAGCAGAGAGAGTCTTGCCTTCTTGCTCACATCTAGCCAACGTGTCTTTCACCTGAGGCCCAAAGAGAAAGGAGCCATCAAAGGGGGTATTGGTGAAGGACGCTCGAAAGGGTTCCGCAAAGTGACACAGCCGCATCCACGCATGTCTCCTAAGGGCTACACCCATGCCTGCGGCTCTACTCGCTCTATCGGCTGCATAGGAAATGAGCCTCATGGAGGAATTAACTATAGAATTAAGAGTAGCTAGCTGCGAAGCTACTTCGGCTTGTGCTCCCTCAGCTGTAGGATCTTGAAGGGTATCTCCAAGCTCTTTAAGGAGATCACTTTGAAGTCGAGTAAAATGACATAGATAGTTCAGTGACCTCATGGAAAAGGTCGCTGAAGCAAACATTCGCTTTCCGTACCTGTCCATCGTCCTAGACTCCTTGTTAGGGGGATAAACAGATAAAGAGGTCTCTGCTAGCTCTTTTTTGGTGGCTGCTGCTACCACCATGGCATCAACCTGCACACCCTTAGAAATGGAATTCTTATCCGGGGGGGGGGGGCTGTAATAAATTTACTAGGTCTCCTCGGAGTTGGTTCCACTGTGTCCGGAGCTGACCAAGCCTTACGAGCCACTACAGACATAAGTGGGTCAAAAGGAGGAGAAACCCAGGAGGTGGAAGGTCGGGAACCAAAAGCATCCAGGAATACAGACTCATCTAAGGTAGGGGCTAGGGGATTCCAGTTCCCCCTCTGCCTAATCATTTCCAGGATGTCCGAAAAGGAAATATCTTCAGAGGGGGATCTCGGGGACCCTTACGATTTATCTAAGTCCGTATCAGAAGTGACAGACTCAGGGGATTCAATGTGCTTCCTCTTGCACTTCCTCTTCCGAGGGGGCTCTTCTGAATGATCAGGGGAGGCCTCGGAAGAAGAGGAAACACCCAATGGGGTGTCCTGGAGCCTTGGTTCCCCACGCTTGGGGTCTGGAGGAGCAGAGGTTGGCACAGGCACTACGGGGGAAGGGAGCTGGTGCGGCCTGTAGTGGAGCTGACTCAGGGGACAGCACACTCCGCATGACCTCAAAAGCGTCCCTGTCTCGAGGCAGAGAAAGCCCCGGTTCCGAAGAAATAGGAATCTTTCTCCGCACCGAGGGGGACGGCTCCGAGGCCGATGTTGGTGCTGAGCTTACCTGCGCCGATGCTCCGAGAGGGAGAACGGGGTCAGACAAGGGTCCGATGCCACTCTCCCCCTCGGAGCCGACGAGGTAGCCTCGGCATCCAGATCCCTCGATGGAAGGTGCCATCGAGGTAATCGGAGCCGACATCGGAACCGAAGGGGATATGGTTATCGGAGCTGACGGTTCCACTACTCGAACCTCAATGAACTCCAGCTCTGAACTCAAAGGAGTCGGAGGAGGAACATCATGTGAAGTGGACGGAGCCGATACCTGTTGAGGAGGGCTGGACAGTAATTCAGTTAATGCCTGCGACTTTAGCAACCTACTGACTACTCTCTCCAAATCGTGATCCGACAGCCTAGAGGATCGAGAAGAGTAATAGGATCGGTGGCTATGCTTACTTTGAAGTAATGGAGACCAAGGAGCCGAATGCACAGACTCTAAGGAAGGGGACCTAAGCCTCTTGTGGCTCCGCGACGGCTCCAAAGCATCCGATAGAGCCGACGGGGAGGTTGTTTTGTCGGTGCCAGCCGGAACTGACTTAGAAGGCAAATCCTGCACAGGAGTCAGCTGCGAGGATGGAGCCGATGACTTCGAGGATTTTGGGGATTTCACTGGCTGTGAACCCTTTGCCGGTGAATCCTGGGGTTTTAACAGACCCCTAAGAATCAGTTTGTTCTTACGCTCCTGCAGGACTCTTGGACTAAAGGCATGGTAAACAGAACAAGAGTCATGCAGGTGAACAGTGCCCAAACAGTAGACACAACTAGTGTGCCCATCTGTCAGAGACATCTTCTGACAGCATTAGTCACACTTCCTGAATCCAGAAACCTTAGCTTCCTTAGACATGACTGAACCAAAAAAAGGGAAGACTAAGTAAGCAGATACAGACAAAAAACAGTACTACACTAGACAAAACACACCAGTACTATCTAAAACTGTAAAGGAAATCTAAGAAATAATATAATTATATATCTATATATTTTTTTTTACAATAAGGGGAAAAATAGAAGTAGGAAAGCCTCTAAGTTAAAGGGCTAACCTAGGGATGGGGGAAGGATGGAAAACTGTCTAACTTAAACGAGTTCTATCAAAAAAGGTAGAGACTATAGAAATTATAAATACAACACGTATAACTAACTCTAAAAAATAAAGGATACTAGAATTTTAAATTCTAAGTTTAGACAAAAAGTCAAATATACGAGCTTGAGCCAGAAAAATGACACTCTCGCAGCTGAAGCGGCAAACGAGATCTGGGTAGCTATCCCTATGCATTATAGGATAAGGGGTAGCCTCGAGCCAGTAAACAGCTCTCGAGCTATTGAAGATGGCCAAGTCGGAGCCGAGGATCGGCTCCGATCCCAAACAGCAAGAATGAAGGCGAGATAGACAACTTAACATTATATCTTTCCTTACTTGACATCACATCAGGTTTTCTCTAGAAAAAAATATATTGATACTATGGCTTGGCTCAAACTCCATGACTTGAAATGTCCAAAAAATCCCTAAGTGTAGATTAGCAGGCTTAGGTAAATTTTATACCAAATATCCTGTTGTCATTGTCTATTGGTTTTGTAATGATGTTTTACTGGGTGGTTAGTAAATGGCTTTTTGTTTACTGGCACTAAATACTAGATTTCAAAGAACTTTCAATGTCTCAGTCCAACTTTTCATATTAAACTCAAGTTTGCACTGGGGATATATGGGTTCTGTTCATGTGGGACTACATAGCACTGGTTAGAATACACCTTTGCATAGTTGTCATTGCATCAAAAATAAAATCTTCTGTTTATTTCACCAGAAAAATATACTCTTCTGTTGTAATATGGCAGATTCCATTGCAGTGGGCAGATGACTTTTGCTCAGGATGGATTATGCAGTACCAGTCCAGAATACATCACTACTGCATTACCACTGCAACAGAAGTAAAAAAAATATATATTCATTCCACCATAAAAGGGATTACCACAACTCAAAGCTAAAAATTATAAGCAGCTAATGTGGTGGGATCAAATTTGGTTCTTGGCTGTATTTAAATACTTAAGGGTAAAACTGCAGACACAGTTGCAGTTGATACCTTAGCTTCCTAGTATGATTTCTGGAAAACTGTGTTGTGAACTCTCAATGGGGAACCCATAAACGGTCTTTATTATAGCTAACAAATGCTGGTGTTCTCAATGCCATAGTCTGACATTTTGAATTATGCTCAGTCTCCACTGTGGTGTGACATATGACTTATGATCTGGATGCACTGCTCCTAAACATATAACTACTGACTATATATATGTATGTATATGCAGACACAGTCTTGAGCCAAATTTCGCATTAATTCTTTGAATCTTGATCTATTTTGGATGTGGGTATTTTTAGGTGTGCATGCCATAAGTGTATGCTAAGAAAAAAGCCCTGACAATCTACTGTTGCTTCCTAATTGTCTTGTAAACTCCATGAAAGGTGGTAGTTATTAGGTCATTAAGGGGTTAGATAGATGATTCAAACATAATTCCTCGAAATGTTATTATAAATATTCAAAGGGTTCATATGCCTCTACTGCCAATGTCTGACATTTTGATCTACTATATGATTTATGCTTGGTCCAGGGTCCAGTTCGTACCTCCAGTCATTGCATACATGGAGTTCACACATTCTTCCCAACTGCATAGGGTTTCTGCAGATATTCTGTCTTCCTTCCACCTCCAAAAATTGGCTGTTCTAGACTTTCTCTTTATATATATCTATCTAGATCTATATCTATCTATACACACACATATATATATATATATATATATACACACATATATATATATATATATATATATATACACACACACATATATGTATATATGTATATAAATATATCTATCTATATCCATATCTACGTTTATTGTTATGTCTGGAAATGGGCCATAATGACCATTTCTCTTACCCAGTTAACAAATAAACAAACAGCATTAACTTAAAGTAAATTAAATTCCACTGAGGTACATTCAAAATTCAGCAATGGCTTAGACAATACAGTTGTGTAATTTGAACTTACCATAATAGTATATGTTTAAATGATCACTGCAAGTGTAACCTTAGCTATATGGGTTATATTCTGCCAAAGATATAAGGCCAGCTAGCTTCCAAATCTTCAGGGCACCTTCAACTTGCCCAGACTGTCAAGCAAGTTGAGCTGAGCTGGCTAAAAACAAGTTTGGACGTGAAGCCCATCAGTGCTTCCCTGCCAGCAGAAAACAAGAACCTCAACCCTGAAAGGGCTATGCTAGGAATAACAAAACATAAATGTCCACAACCTGGTATAAGAAACACACAAAAAAAAAACAACAGGATGAAGGGAGGAAGGGTCTACTGCAGCACTGATCATTCACACATATACTGTTATTGTAAGTTCAACTTAAGCAACTGTAATATGTTCATCATATTGATCACATCTGCAGTAGCCTTAGTTATAAACTATATTTGGGAGGTGGAAAGAGAAAAGTCCAGGGACCCCTAGACAATGGTCCTAGCAAAGTTTCATCTGGACGTAGAGAAGGAATCAGCCTTATAGTACTTTGTAAAAGTATGTACAGAGGATCAAATAGCAGCTTCTAGAATATTTCTATAATCCAACCCATTTCAAAAGGCCATAGATGAACCCAAGGTCCTGGTAGAAAGGATCTTGACCCGGCCTAGAATAGATTTGTTATTGTGAGTATAACAAACGGTAATAGCTTTAGATACCATGTGGAAATAGTCTGTTTTGACACAGGTTTTCCCTTCTTCTTACGTTCACAAGAAATAAACAATTGATAAAAAGCGCTGAGATATATAGTTTTGGCAAGATTGTACTTAACTTGTCAGTGGACATCCAAGGCAAAGCATAGTCTTTATCCCTCATTTTTAAATTCAGTAAAGAAAACAGAGAGAATGGTAGGCTGGCTTAAAGCAAACTTAGATATCACTTTAGGCATAAATGAAGGATTAGTTCTCTTAAAAAAAAAAAAAAAAAACAATGTCCCTATTGAAAATAAGGTAGGGTTGATTCATCATAAGAGCTTGCAACTCAGATACCCTTCTTGCAGAGGTAAGAGCAATCAGTAAATCTATCTTCCATGTTAAAACCTCATATTAGACAGCTTATCTGGTTCAAATGGAGCAAGTCTTAGCTTCTCTGACACAAAATTAAGATCCCAAGGAGGGGCCACCGGTTTACTTGGCAGCCTCTTATGCAAAACCCTGTTCAAGAACATTCTGATATGAGACTGTCTTGAAAGAGAAGGATCTTATGGGCAGACATGCTGAAATGGCCAAAAAATTAACCTTGATAAAAGAATAAGAAAGGCCATACATAGTAACTCACACAAATATTGTAAAACTAGAGAACAACTAGCCTTGAACAAGAGCAGTTTATGCTACTGGTGCCAACCTGAAAACCTTTTCCATTTGCTAATATATGATTTTCTAGTATCAGGTTTTCTTGCCTCCATTAGTACCTGCTGCACATCCTCAGTAAACAGGTGCCTAAAAGGAATTAAGACCTTATTATCCAGGCAGTCAACAGAAAATGATTGCTGTTGGACTGTATCAAACACCCCTGTTCCTGTGTGGCCATTTCTGAAAGAAGGGAGAACCACAGTAGCCTAGGCCGGAAGGAAGTCACCACAGTGATCTTGGGGGATTCCTTCTGAATCTTCAGAAGTACCTGGGATATTAGTGGAAAGGGTGGAAAAGCATACAAGAATATTCCTGTCTAAAGAAAAGGCATCAGCCTTCTAGGCCTTCCTGCATAGATTCCTGGTACAGAATCTTGCCAGTTGATTGTTAAAAGAGGAGGGGTAAAGGTCCCCTTGATGATCTCCCTACAGATGTATTAAATGTTGAAAGATCCTCCTGATCTAGTTTCCATTCTTCAGGGTCTGCCTTTGTTCTGCTTAGCTTGTCTGGAACACAGTTTTTGCTCTAACGGAAGGGAGGATGCTTGCAGAGTAAGACTGTGCTGCAAAACTATATCCCAAGCTAACATGGCTAGTCTGCAAAGGGGGTATGATCTGGTTCTCACCTACTTGTTGATGTACGGTCTGAAGCTACTCTGAAGAGGTCCTGCGGCCCAAAGATGGTTCAGAGAGTGCCTTGATCAAGGCAAGCAACTCCTAGATACTTATGTGCTTGTGTCTATCATTGTTATCCCACATTGCTGCACTTATATTCCTCCTGAAACTGCTCCCCAAGCCAAGTCTGAATCATCTATGGTGAGTGACTGCTCTGGGGAGGGGAAGGAGGAGGGGAGACCTGGATTTAAGGATATCTGTTGTCTCCACTAAAAGATTTCTCTTCTAACACACCCTAGTATTGGAATTTGAAAAGATAAAGGATGTTGGGACTAAGAGATTTCAGATACCACTGTATCTTTCTCATGTGGAATCTTGTTGCTAAATAGAAAAATGGAGATTAAGACTTAATAGTAGAAAAAAAGGACCAGGGTAGGAGTGGGTCACAAGGTTTCTTGAACGGTCGTTCAGATATATTGGACTGAGCTTGGTTTTGAAAGGTTAGAGACTTCTTTTAGGAACTCCCTTGCCATTTGTTCTAAAAAGTCTGTTTACCTGAATTCTGTTGAGACTGTTTATCCTGTTTTCTGCCAGAATGGAAGAGGAGATAGAAAATCAATTGGAAAGGGAGAGATGAAAAATCTTTACATAGATCGGCTTGCCATTTCCATCACACTCTTTTTTTATCACTTCTGCAGCAGAGGGTCCAAATATTGGAACTCTATCCAAGGGAGAATTTAACATTTCATTTTTAACATCATCTGGAAGGTTCTGAGAATGCAGCCTTGCAAACCTCATTAAATCAGTACCAGTGGCCATAGCCTTGGAAGTATCAATAGCATCAAACATACATTGCAAACAATGAATAACAACATGTTCAAAAGAAGAAACTACGTTATTTAAGGCAGGTTTTTTAATCAAAAGAAGAAACTGCAGATGAAACATTTCTCATAATTACACAATTTGTCAGAAAAAAATTAACATGCAAATCTGACAATTTAAAATTCTGATAACCAAAGTTGTAGACATATACATTTTTTCCATACTTAGCAATAATTTTCCCACTCTTATCAGAAGAGTAGAATTGGATTTAACTAACTGCTTAGCAACAGTGGGATCAACTAAGGCTATAGCAGCTGGGTCAGGTTTGGGAATAATGTATAAAATGTAAAAGACTGAGAAATTTTATACATCCTATCTGCATTTTTAGGGGCAGCTGGCTGACTAACAGGAAACTTTCAGGTAATACCTCACACATCCTCTAAAGCTGACAGAACAGGAGGAATGGGTAGAGGTTCTCGAAAATCCTTCTGTAACAACTAATACTATTTTCAGAGGGACTCAGAAGCCTCAGTGTTCTCTTACTGAAAACACTGGCACATTCTAGCAATACTCTCAGAAAAAAGAACCCACCATGGGGCGAATATGAAATGGAGCTCTTCTCTGAATTTGAATCAGAAATCTGAGGAAAAAACCCAGATCCGTTCCTTCTTCATTCTGTTCAGATTTAGTAGCTTGACTCTCTTTAGGAAAGAAAGAATCCCTCTTTAACCACAGGGCACTCGGAAACTACTGAGTACGAGCACTAATTAAAACTGAAAATAATAGAGGTTTAAAACCCGGCTTCGCAAGTGACTTCTACAAACTTTATTAATGCTTAACAGTTATCACCACGTTTTCATTCAAAGCATGGGACTTCCTCAGATATCTACCCATAACACATCTTAGTTCATTAAATACCATCCCTATCAATCATGTTAAGAACTAATGAATTACTAATTAGATACATCATTACCAAACAGTCAACAAAACAAAACAAATAGTAGGTACCAAAAAGTGCTTATAGAACTTCTCAGAAATTCCCATTTTACACAAACACTTAAAAACTGCAAACTCTAAAAATTATTTTAAAAATTATATTTGGATTCATTATAAAAATCAGTACTACTTGTTTTTTATTAAAATCAACACAATACTATCATCTTGTGGACCAATAATGCTAAAACAATTATATCCAGAGCAAAAATGTATATTGCACGTCTATCTTCTTCGAGACCTGTTTTTATAAAATTAAAGCTTTGCTGCCCTAAATTTTAAAGCATGTGTTATCGGTAGATATCTGATGAAGTCCTATGCTTTGGATGAAAATGTGTGATAACTGTTAAGTGTTAGCAAGGTTTGTGGAAGTCAGTTGCGAAGCTGTGTTTTAAACCTCTCCTTGTACTCTGTATTTTCCTAGTGCCCTTTGGTTTGTTGGTTTTGTTTTGTTTTTGTCTCGGGCTCTTTATCCTTCAGGTTTTAAGAATCCTTCTTTCCTTCAACAGAAACTACTTTCTAAGAAAAATCAATACCTGAATTAAACCCTGACTCAGACTCATTAAACTACTCTTGTCTAAGAAATTTGAGGAAGAGTAGATAAATGCTCGGTTTTCTGACAGCAGAAATGGGGCCAATCATGTTACTAATGGCAGCAGCTGCTTCCCCAGGGATAGGTACAGCATTGTGGCACAACAGGGAAACCTTCCGTGTTCCCTCTCCCAGGACTGACAACAGTGGCTCTCCCTTGCCTAATGAGGGGACTTAACAGCTGCAGAGGATGTGGCTAACCCCAGTCTGTAGTGGCTGTAGGTGCTACACCAGAGGGATCTGGGGTAAAAGATGAGTGGTCTGACATACAAAAAATGCTCACAGCCGAGTCGCCCACCTGCAGTTGATGCAAACTGCTAGTCTGTTGTGGTGGCTAGGCTATTTGCTTAACTTTTTCTTTCTGTGGCAAGAAGGACTGACCATGGGACTGGTAGTCTGTTCCATGGTCAAGCCGAAAATGGTGCCTCTTTCTTGGGAAGACAAGGAGCAAATGCCAGTTATACTACTAGTCCACAAAAGTTATATTTTTTTGAAAGAAAAAAACACAGTAAAAAGCACTTTCAATCACAACGCCAGCCTCACCAATGAAAAATAAATACATTTTCTCAAAAAAATATGTTCGTTAACACTACTTTTAAAATGACAGAAAAAACGAGTGTTCCATTTAAAAGTACATTACAGTCTCAAGACAGTCCATTAAAACATTACACTCTTAGCTTTAAAATAACTCCCGTGAAGAGTAAAGTAACAAAATGTCAATAAATTTAAGAAAATGGAAGTTTTTTTTTCCCAAAGGGAACTTAACAGCCCAGCAAAGGAAATCCAAAGCCGACCATCAATCCTCAAAAGCCTCAGAGGAGGTACTCTTCAGCACCAATAAAGCTCTGAAAGGCTTCATTCCCAAACTTGTTTTTTAGTCACCACAAAGTGAAAACAGGTACTCTGTAAAAGGCTAAATTAGCCGAGGCACTAGAGACAAGTATTTCTTGCATCTGCTTTGCGGTGCGTGTACTGTGGAGTGGAGATTTTATTAAATTACAGAAGGAAATATACTGGCTTGTTTTCGCTTTGTGGTGACCTTATTTGTATTTGCATACTTGGTGGTGAAGTGTTGTTTTTTAGTCAGTTCAGCTCGAGATGCTTTACAGTTTGAAAACATGGAAGGTGCTTTGGAAGCTGGCCAGTCGTTATCTCCTTGGCAGTATATAACCTATACAGCTAAGGCTACTGCAGGAGTGATCCTTACAATGAACATTACACTTTTACTGGGCTGTCATTACGTAAGAAGTACAAGTCACGTGTGTGTGTGTGTGTGTGTGTGTGTGTGTGTGTGCGTGTGTGTGAAATGGGTGTCTACAGAGACACACATATGTTTCTAAAAAGAAGAAGAATATTTTGACATATAACATACCATTGCTTAAACACTATGGTGCAAAGCAGCCAAAATTATGGATCAAATTCAGCAATGAACTGCATTTAAATCCTTCAGGGCAGATATGCAGTATTAAGTTCATGCTGTACTTGAGTTTCATTGAGAATTATCAAAGGAGTTTTAAATAATACTTAGGATTCAGAAAGATCTCTCTGTGCCTGAGAAAACTACTGCAACTAAAATTAATAGTTTCCACAATCTCAGGGAGTGTGATTCAGAGACATGTTAGCCACAATGAGGAAATACCTCATTACTGGCTAATGTATAAGGCTTTGAATCACATAATGTTAACACTAGTGTAATCTGCACTTTTCTGTGGTAATGACCTCTGGCAGTCTATTTATCGCATCACACCTGTACTCTCCTCATTTATTCTCTCACACACATACACGCATTCAAGCACACATATCCACAGACACACACACACACACACACACACACACACACACACACACACAAGGACAAACTGCCATACCTCTCACCTGTCCCAGAATTTACAGAATATCTCTGACGTGGCTTCTTTATTTTTTCCCTGCACTACATAAATCATATATTATTACAGTCAGTCAGTAATGCTAGACATTAGAGTTTCATTCATCTTAGTGTTCAGAAACTGCATCATAAAGCTAAACCTGCTGCTCTCTTAACTTTTCAAGTGACTGAGTAATATTTAAAAAATTCTCTTGTTGTTTATTTTTCCTACCGGCTTTGTCCGAAAGTCTTGAGCACAGACGTTTAGAGGTATGGCAGCCTCCCCACACAGACACACGCTCATTCCTTTCAATTATCCCTGATTTTACAATAGCCTTAGCAATATGGATTATATCCTGCCAAGGATATAACAGCCAGCCAGCTTCAAGTGCTTCATAGCACCTTCCATGCACTCAAACCGTTAAGCTACTTGAGCTGAACTGCCTAAAATCACATGTTTCAGCACCAAGCTTTCATGCCAGCAGACAGAGGGAGAATGAGCCCGGACAGGACACAGCTAGGAGTAGGAATAAAGATATATACATATATATATATATATATATATATATATATATATATATATATATATATATATATATATTGGGTCTAGGACTATTCACTGAAAGCACATTTCACTGAAAGTCAAATGACTGTGCAGAAATCAACGAAAGCACAATTCACTGAAAACTCAATTCACTGAAACACATTTCACTGAAAGTTATATATGGCCTTTTCCCCACTGTAGTGCGACCCTAGAGTTAGTATATATAGTAAGGCGAGGTGTGGGGGGCGGTGCCCCCACATAGTTTGGATACATATTAAGTTTAGAAAGGAGTAATTTATTGAAATTGCAAGTATCCATGTGTATAGTTCAAAATATTTAAAATAGGTGGGGGGCTACAGGCCCCATACCCACCAATGTGGGGGGCGGTGCCCCCCATACTCCCCTTAATATATATTCTAACTCCAGGGTCGCACTACAGTGGGGAAAAGGCCATATATAACTTTCAGTGAATTGCGCTTTCAGTGAATTGTGCACAGTCAAATGTGTTTCAGTGAAATGTGCTTTCAGTGAATAGTCCTAGGCCCATATATATATATATATATATATATATATATATATATACACACATATATATATATATATATATATATATATATATACATATATAAATATGTATATATATATATATATATATATATATATATATATATATACACACACACACACACACACACACACACACACACACATATACATGTATACATACCCACCCTGACAAAATCAAAAAGCAAAAAAGGGGATGGAAGGAGGGAACGGCTACAGCAGTAGTGATCACGTGAACATTAACTGTTATGGTAACTTACTAACACAGCTGTATTATGTTTATCATATTGATCACTGCTGCAGTAATCGTAGCTATATGTACAAATTACCCTAGCATAGTACATATAATCCAGACCATCTTTTTTTGGAGAATGTTCCTCTGAACCTTAGTGGCAGGAGTGTGCAGTTAGAACTTGTCTGCTGAAGGACTGCTGGAACGGGGCTCAGTTTTTAGCTTTTTTTGGTTAATTTGTTTAAATCAGTTTGCTCATTTGCTACTGTTATATTAAAAAAAAAAATACACTTTATGCATCGCCGCTTAGCTAGGGTTAAACTATTCCTGGCGCCATAAAGTCTGCTCTTCAAACTTTCCTTTAGAACTAGCCAGTTTTTTAGTTTTAGCACTCAAATCTGTTTCTTTGAGCTCAGCACTTGTTCAGAACTCATTGTAAGCAGTAAATAAGCTGCAAATTACTACAGCATTCAACTTTTCTCACTTTTCTAGAGGAAAACAGTTTTTAGTACTTAATAAATAAGCACCTATCCAGGCATGCCTAAGGGTCAGCTCCCGGTGTTTTCTCCTGTCTACCTGATGAATCAGGGCATCTTGGGGCAATGCAGCAATTGCCTCATGTACACAGACAACCTTCTCCTCCTACCACCCAACTCCACAACCTGTGAGAGATGCACTTATATAGCCAAACTGGAAGAAAAGCTCTCTTCACCCAAGATTGGACTAGACAGTCCAAGAGGAGAAGGTGAACACTTACACGACACCACAATCATTGCATAGTCCCTCAAAACCTACACCACCAAAACACACACATAACAACACAAAACACACACCTGCATTCGCGGAGGCTCTCAATAAAAATCTGCTCAAGCAACAGAGACCTCCAAAGCAGAAACAAGTAACCTCCACCCCCAACACAATCCAAATGATATATAGCCCACAAACTCAATGTGCCACTCAACCGCAGCCCATAAGGCATAACAATGTACCCAACACTCTAGTCATAGGTGACTCTATAGTCAGGCACACTGATGTTCCACTCACCAGGCTAAACAAGGAGAAAGTTACTGTCAGCTGCCTGTCAGGTGCCATGATCTGCCACATAACGCACACACTCAGGTCACTCCACAACAAGTACAAATTTGACTCTGTCATTGTCCATGTTGGTGTGAATGACCTGAGACGTACCTACCTGGACTACATGAAAAGAGACATGGACAATGTCTCTATAGACATCTCTAATCTTGTAGCCCAGGCAGGTATGACCCTACCCCTGAGTAGCATCCTACCATCACCCAGAATGATGCCACAGTACAAGGACAAAATGATTGACTTCAACAATTGGCTAAGCTTCTGGTGTCATTCTAAGGGGATCCAGTATCTGTCTGCCTAGGATGACATGATCGACAGACCACGATGCTTTGCCAGAGATTGCCTGCACCTGTTGCCCTTGGGATTCCGGATACTGGCTAAGGCTCTTGCCACCCCTATAGTGCCTTTTTTTTGGCAAGGTTGAAATGACAAATTCACCACCGTAACAGGTACAAGCAAGCAAAATCTGAGGGTAATGCTACTCAATGCTAGAAGTCTAAACCTCAAAATGCATTCACTCGAGGCACTCCTAAAAATGTAGAACATTGACATCTGTGCAGTGACAGAGACCTGGCTCAAGGCTGCAGACAGCACCCCTGCATCACCAGGCTATAATTCATACCCCACCTTTCGGCTACCTAACCTGGACTGAAACACTAAAGGTGGAGGCGTGTCCATATTCATTAAGGATATCCACACCTCCAGGCTAGTTGCTCAGCATAATGCATCCAAGATTATCCAAGTGCAACTAACTTTGGGCAAGACCGCAGTCCAAACTGTAACTTGCTACAGATCCCCCACCATGCCCCAGGATTCCCACTCCTCATTTCTTGATACACTGGAAAATATTAGGGTATAACCCAACACTCTAATAATGGGCAATTTCAACTACACCACCATTAACTGGGAAAACTACTCATGTACCAACTCTTTTGCTCAACGTTTCCTGGAATTCATAAATTCCAATGCCTTGGATCACCTTATCCACACCCCCACCAGGGACAGCAATATCCTAGACCTGGTCATTACCAACATGGGCAACAGATGTTCCACACCACAGGTCAATTCCTCATTGGTCAGATCTGACCACAAGCTAATCTACCTAGATATCCACATCCCGCCCCCACCCCCCATTAGGGAAACCACCGTAAAAAATTTCTCCAAAGCCAACTTCACGCTTCTTAAGACAGAAGTGGCAAACTTCACGACACCCATGCAGACGGACAATAGAGGTATGACTGCTGAATCTTACACAAATGCACTTTATAAGCACTTACACGAGTGCATGGATCATGCTATCCCTAACAGAACCAAGATGCTATCCTGCAAAAAAAAAGATGCCAATCTGGTGGTCCCCTGCCATAAACAAACTCTACAACAGAAGAAAGAAACTGTTGCAAAAAAGAGTAAAATCCCATGACTGGAAGAACTTCCTGGTCAGCCTCAGTAAGAAGCTGAGATCCCTCATACAATCCTGCAAAACTAGTTGTGAAAACAAAATCGCCACTGATTCTAAAGACAGCCACAAAGTATTATATAGCTATGTCAAGAATCTCAATGGCAACACTCAGATCTGCTCTGAGTTATAGCACAATGGCACTAAATATACAGAACCAACTGATATTGCCAACATCCTGGCAGATAGGTTCACTGCTAACTTTACCCACCCCCTAAAGGACCCATTTCTATACAGGTAGAATGCAAAGTTCCTGTAATCACGGCTGCACAGGTAAAAACCACTCTCTCCAAAAGCAAGAACACAGCATCCATGGGACCTGACAACATCCCAAGCTGCGTTCTACATGAACTACAGAATGAAATGGCACCCCACCTAAGCACCATGTTCAATCATAGCCTCACCGCAGGCTTTGTGCTCACTGAATGGCGCAAAGTGACGGTTATCACACTCCACAAAGGGGGAGCCACCACAGACCACGGGAACTACCACCCCATTAGCCTAACAAGCCTGGTCTGCAAGGCGATGGAACTTATCATCATGGAACTTATAAACAAAGACATTGGTAATCTGCAAACTCTGGACCCCACCCAGTTCGGGATTGTAAAAGGCAGATCATGTCTCCTAAACCTGATTGACTTCTTTGAAGCAGTCACCAAAGCAGTAGACAAGGGTAAGGTGGTTCACACAGCCTATCTAGATCTCGCCAATGCTTTTGATACCATCCCCCACGCTGGAATTATAGATAAACTCACTAAACTAGGTATAAATCCCTATGTCACAAGATGGGTTGCCAACTGGCTCACTGACAAAACCCACATTGTGAAAGTAGCAGACTCCAAATCCGACTTCAGACCAGTGACAAGTGGGGTAACACAGGGTTCAGTCCTGGGTCCTCTCCTGTTTGGTATCTACTTTTCTGAAGTACAGGCTAACACAGAAGGTCTTTGGCTAACGAAGTTCGCAGATGACTGTAAACTAGGAGCCATAACTGAAACTCCTAACGATGTGGACATCCTACAAAAGGGCCTCACGGAGACAGATGCCTGGTGTCAAAGCCATGACCTCAAGCTCAATGCCAAAGAGTGCATTGTCATCCCCTTTGGTAAAAACTCTGTACTCATGAGATACCACAAAGGTGGTAGTCTAGTTAACATCGAAAGTGTGATAAGAGACCTTGGGGCACAGAGTAGTCTCTCCTTTGATAATCACACCGCCACAGTAGTCAGGAAATCCTTCTATGTGGCACACTTCAACAGAAAAGGTTTCTCATCTAGGAAAAAAGAGGTCACTGTTCCCCTCTACTCGTCACTCATTAGACCCATTATAGAGTACAACGTCCCTTTTGGTATGTACCTCACAAGACATCTACAACAACTGGAAAGGCTGCAGAAATACCTCACAAAGAGGGTTACCAGCCTCAAACAGATGCCCTACGCAGACCGTCTCAAAAAAGTCCAGCTTTACTCCGTCGCATATCGCCTACTCAGAAGCGATCTCTGCCTAACATACTAAGTCATGTCAAACCCAGAGCTGTTGGACATGCTCCACTTAAAGAAATCCCAGTCCCTCTGAGCTACATGCTCAAGGGGCCTAAACCTTGTCACCACAATAAACAGAACATGCTGGAGATATAGATTCCTGTCCCAGAGATTTCCCATACTCTGGAACAAACTACCTATCTATATCAAACAAAGCTCCTCATTAGCACTCTTCAAGAAAAATCTTGATGACTGGATGGCAAATAGGAAATTCACCCGGGGATCACCTCTGTGGCTCTGCTAGTCAGGGGCACAGGAAAATAATTTTCTTGGGTAGCAAAAGTGAGGGTACCTTTTTGCTAGGCTTGTATAGGCCCTAGTACCTACCTATGAACATAGTACATTTGGGAGATAGATCGAAAGGGTCCAGGAGCCCCTGGAGAATCATCCTTGCAAAGCCTGATCCAGACCTAGATGAGGAATCAAACTTGAATTGCTTTGTAAAAGTATGAACAGAGGACCAAGCTGCTGCTTCGAGAATACTTTTAGAATCCAACCCTTTTCAAAAAGCCATAGATGAAGACAAGGCCCTGGTAGAGTGGGCCTTGACTCTGCCAGAGATTATTTTGCTGTGGTGAGAACAACAGTCTGTTTTGTCACAAGCTGTTCCTTCTTCTTACCTTTACAAGAAATGAACGACTGATCCACAAATCCGAAAGATTTTGTTCTGTTCAAGATCGTATCCGAGTATTCTGTGAAAGTCCAAGGTATGGAGTATTCATTTTCATTCATTTTTAGACTTACAAGAGAAAACAGGCAAATGGATAGTTTGGCTTAAAGTAAACTCAGATACCTCTTTAGGCATAAAACAGGAATTATTTCTGAAAGACCTTATCTCTGTAGAAAATGAGACAGCGTTGCTCACCTTAAGATCTTGCAACTCAGATACTCTTCTGGAAGAGGTCAGAGCAATCAGTTAAGCAGTCTTCCTTCTTAAGTACCTCAAGTCAGACAGATAAGCTGTTTCATATGGAACAAGTATTAACTTGTCCAACACAAAATTAAGATCCCAAGTAGCAGAAACCAGTTTTTTTGGTGGTCTCTTATGAAACCCCCCTTTCAAAAACATTTTGATATGAGAATACCTTGCAAGTGGAGGATCCATGGGCAGAAATGCTGAAATGGCAGATAAATGAACCTTGGTGTTTCATAAGTGTTTACTAGGCTAACGCCCACAAGGGCCTTTTTATAAGCCTAGTCATGCATCCCAAATCTCTGACAAGTTCTGATATCCTTGATAAGAGTAAGCAGGGACTTAAGAGATGAAACATTTACAAGCAGGAGCCTGGGAGATGAACCATTTACAGGCTGCCTGTGTCCATTAGAGACATAGGTGCCAAACCAGGGATGAATTTCCTGTTCCCCATCCAACTGTCCAAGTTACACTTGAATTGGGTTAGGGAGGAACTCTGTTTCTCATGGATAAGGAGCCTGTTCCAGAGAAGGAGTAGTGTCTGGGATACATACCTGTCTCTCTAGCAGGTCCTATTTATATCACAGGCAAGGTTTAAGTCTTTAGAGTGGGTAATTCTGGTGCTGTTTGTTTTGTGAATATGCAGGAGGTCCATCAAAGTGGGGTTTGACAATGCCCTTCATGCCATGCATAAATCTCCCCTCCATAGCCTGTAAGAAACAGAATGCAGGGATAGGGCCTTGAGGCAGTCTGCACATAACATGTTAATTACACCCTGTATTCTTTTAGTCATGAAACTCTGTGGACGTTTTGAATGTTGGATATGCTTGGTGAGGTACATACTACCAAAGGGGGTACTCTACTCAATGATAGGTCTGCTGAATGCCGAATACAGTGGAACAATGACTTCCATGGACTTAGATGCCATATGTTTGTTTATAAAGTTGCGCAACACAGAATGATTTCCTCACTACAGTAGACACTTGATGGTAAAAGACTAGATTATTGTCTATGTGGGCCTCTAAGTCCCTGACTACTGGGTCAACTCTAAGGGGTGTGTTGTCAAAATGATAGTTACCAGGGGTGGATGACTTCCCGAAGGATACTATTGTGCATTTCTTGGCATTTAGTTTAAGTCCGTGGCTCTGACTCCAGTTGTATGTCTATGTCAGCCCTTCCTGGAGAACATTTGTGTTGGTTTGGGATTCAATGACAGCTCCTAATTTACAATCATAATCATCTGCAAATTTAGTCAGCCAGAGGCTATTAACATAGGCCTTGACTTCACAGAAGTAAATGCCAAAAAGGAGCAGTCCATCAGTTATGCTTCAGTTGTCAACAAATGTGTTCATATGCTTCTTATCGCAAAAACGTCTGTTTAGATAATCTTTTCACTATTTTCACTCCTAAAGTCAATTTTGATATTCTCTTTCACACTAAAGGGAAACTTGCCTACCCTACTTACACTTCTCTAACATAATGGTTCTGCTGGGAATTTGACCCAGGCCCTTCTGCATGTTAAGCAGATGTGATTACCACTACACTACACAACCTAAATGGAAGAGCTGGCAAGACCAAATAGTAGTAACCCATACAAACATTGCAAAAGCAGAGAAACACTATCTGTGAATGGATTTTGGTTATGTTTTTGTAACCAATTAGAAAACCTTTTTAATTTGCTAATATATGATTTTCTAGTAGCAGGCTTTCTTACCTCCATTAGTATCTGCTGCATGTCCTCAGTAAATAGGTGCCTAAAGGGAATTAAGACCCTATCATCCAGACAATCAGATGAACTTAATTAGGGTCGGGGTGTATCAAAGAGATCTGTTCTTGTGTCAGTAGATCCATTCTGTGAGAAAGCTTGTGGTAATTGCACCTGGCCATTTCCAAAAGAAGGGAGAACTACAGTTGTCTGGACCAGAAGGATGCCTCTTGGGAGATTCCTTCTGACTACTGATTATCAGTGGAAATGTTGGAAAAGCATATAGGGACATTCCTATCCAAAAAAAAGAAAATAAAAGAAAACAAAAGGCATTTGTCTTCTAGGCCATCTTGCATGGAGTCCTGGAGCAGAACTTTGCCAGTTGATTGTTCAGACAGGAGGCAAAGGGGTCTACTTGAGGAACTCCTCACAGATGTATCAAATCCTGGAAGATCCCTAATCTAGTTTTAATTCATGAGGGTCTGCTTTTGTTCTGCTCAGCTTGTCTGCCACACAGTTTTGCTCTGACAGGATGCAGAATGAGACTGTGCTGTGAAGCTATATCGCGAGCTAACAATGCTAGTCTGCAATCAGGTAAGACCTGGATTCCCCTTGCTTGTTGATGTACCACATGACTGTGACATTGTCTGCAACAACTTGAAGAGGTCCAGGGGGCCAAAGATGATTCAGACAGTTGAGTGATTTGATCAGAACAAGTATCTCCTTTATATTTATCTGCTTGTGTCTGTCCTTGGTGTGCCACACAACTGCACTTGTATCTCTCCTAAAACTGCTCCTCATGCATAGTCCGAGGCACCTATGGTGAATGTTTTGGAGCAGGAGGGGAGAAGGGAGACCTGGATGTAGGTATATTTACTATCTCTACCAAGTGATTTTTTCTTCTTACATACCCCAGAAATGGGATTTGAAAAGATAATGGATGCTGGTCTAAAAAATGGTTGCACACTTATCAAAAATTTGATTTCAGCTCTCCCTGTGTGAAAACAGAAACTGAGAAATAACAGCCAGTAAAATCAGCATTTGGGGCAAAATTCAGTTACTGGCTAGTAAGTACATGGCCTGGATGCCAACAACGAAGAAATTTTGAGAATCTGAAAGAAAATCAAACAGAAAAGGTGAAGAGAAAACATTAGCTGGAAAGAATCCTGCATCAGTTCAGCAAAAAGTAGTTCAAGTTTCAGCTTTGGTACATAAGATGGCTTACAGTTATTTAGATGAAAAAAAGTCAAATGTCCTTGTAGGTGATTAAAATAAACGAAATACTAAAGGACTATGTCAACTCAAATAAATGGATGGAAAAATAGAACTTTTATTTAGTTATTCTGATTAGATGATAAAACTGCAAAAATCAGAGGATGAAATGAAGAGAATGTTGGCTGGATATTTTCAAAACAGCTGTTTCAAATAATGTTAGAACTAGAAGACAGAGCATGCAGAGAAAACCTGACACTGCATGCAGTACCAAAGAAATGAAGAAGCAGACTGTAATAATTTTATGAAAGCACAAATAAACAACTTGTCTGGTATTTCACAGGAGGATTTGTTAATTGAAAGGGCACATTGAGTATTAGCTCTAAACATGGCCATGAGAAAGCAGCCAAGACCTTTGTAATTGTATCAGCAGAAAGAGTTGATCCTGTCAAAACTGCAGCAGAAGAGAAAGTATTTAAAACTGGAGACAGCAGACTATTTGTGGAAAATGATTATTCATTGTACACCAGGCAGAAGGGAAGCAACTCAGGGAATGTCGAGACACAAGTGGGGGAATCAAGCTGCGGTAACTAGCTGTCTTCAGTGTATTTTTTCCTGGATGATCAAATATACTTTTGATGCAGAAAAGACTACGCAGGAAATAAAGTTCATGCAACAAAAAGTGATCCAGGAAACTGAAGTGGACCCTGTTTCTCATTCTTCTGGTAATAAAGTTCATAGATAGACTTTGTCAGTGAAACCATTTACAATATTCCAAAGGAAAATACTTGACAGACAGAATAAAACACATGAACTAGAAGAATCAGGAGTACCTTGGACTTAAATCAAAAGCTGGTGTTAGGAGACAGAGATGAATAGGATGAAGACCAATAACACTGAAATTAGCTAATACATGAGAGACTATAACATATCAATCACATTTGGGAAATATGGCTTTACAAAACAATTGGCTGAGAAAGACTAGACTTTTTCTGACTTGGTTACATTTGTGGGTGGTCAACAAAATATGTATTCCACTTTATGTCGTTAATATTTAGAAGGACACTAAAACGGATACAATATCACTGAAAACAAAGCAATGTTTGTTCTTATTAGTATCTGTATAAAACAATTTAATACATAAAATGCATGTTGTATAGTAAAGCTGTTCTGTATAGTGTGCATCAGGGATATTTTAAAAGCTGGGGAAATCTTTTCAGTGACTACTGTATGTGTTAAAGATATTAAAGTTGACAATCACCTTTTTTGGTTATAAAAATATAGGCTTTAATGTATAACAGGAGAAGAAAGGCTGGAGAGAAACCAAGATTAAGTTAATATGCGGTGATCTTGGGTTGCTGGGATGGGGTTGAAGTGTAAAAGTATATTGACTATATTATACAGAAAATGAAAAGATAATGGTTGTTGATGTTAAGAACAGAGACTTTGAATATCATTGTATCCTACTCACACTGACTCGTGACAAGTGTATCATGAGAATCATAAATGCTACAATACCCAAAACCCAGAGGCATTCCCTCGCAATGACTGAAGTATGAGAGGAAAACGTTTGAAATAGATCTACCTGTAGATCTATATTTTTTCCTGTGGAACAAAAGCTCTTCAAAATTAGGTATCTGGCAGAAACCCCAGGAACATGATCTTCTGTGAAGGACTACAAAAAGACATTTAAATGTTCTCTTGGGATCCCAGCTTCTGTAAGAGATCTTTCACCCAAGTGAGAGATTCCCGATACTTTGAAAAAGTCTCTACAAAAATAAGCAAGTCATCCAAATATGGAAAACTGTGGATATGATGACATAAGCTATAACTGAAGTTAGACACTTTGTGAACACTCTTGGTACAGTGGATAGTCCAAAGGGTAAGTCCAGAGACTTGATAACATGACCCAGACACAGAGGACCTTAACTCACTCAAGCCTATATCGCCTTTTTTGTACATTTCAAGTTCACACCCATACCTCCTTAAGGTGTCCAGAACTTTTTTGGGTCTGGCATCTTTAACTAAGTGAGTTACCAGCTAAGAAAAGGCAGTACTAGAAGGGGCAAGGAGTTGTTAACAAAATGACACTAAGTGTAAGTATTAAGTATAAGTAATGACACTAAGTCTAGGATGACCTGCAATGGAGAACTTATTATTTATATTTTCATATTTACGTTAATTTGTTCATAATTGAGAGACCTATATTTTATTGAGGTATATTGTGTGCAGCATGAATGTGGGAGACAAGACAATTCACTAAAAATGCTGGATTACAGTGCATATGAAAAGTATACACACCCTTGTTAAAATGCCATGTTTTTGTGATATAAAAAAATGAGACCACAATAAATCATTTCAAAACTTTTCCCACTTTTAATGTGACCTATAACCTGTACAATTCAATTGAAAAGCAAACAAATCTATTAGGGGGAAAATATAAAAAATAAAAAAGCATACAATAAGCTGGTTGCATAAGTGTGCATACCCTTAAACTAACACTTTATATATATATATATATATATATATATATATATATATATATATAGAGAGAGAGAGAGAGAGAACAACAATAGCTCTATCCAGTTTCCTCAAAGGGCTTCATTCGGATAGAGACGATTTAGCCATTTTTGGCATAAACAATACATCTAATACTTCCAATGGGACTATGCACTCCAATACTTGTGAAATAGAATTTTACAAACTTAATAAGAGCATGAGGGCCCTACAGGCCAACATTTGGCATGCCAAATTATTTAAGGCATACATAAGCAAGGATATTTCCCCTAGAGGTTTGAGGGTGTGTATTAGTGACAGAAGCTGACCCTACCCTCATACAGCAATGGGCAGAAGTGTAACATAAGGCATCCATGGATCTTGTCTGTACATTAGCCTCATATTATGATAGAACCATTACAACCATATGTAATGATATTACCCAATTTGAAAATGATGAAGGATACAATCAATGTCTGAGGAAATTGAGCCAGGACCTCTTGGTACTGGAGCAGCAACTAAAGGAGAAAAAGACCCACAGAGATGTCTCCGATTATGAGGCAGGTCACCCATATGCAAATAGCAAACATGTTAGATTTGTAGCCTCTAACAGGAATGTAAATAAAAGAAAGAGGCCACGCTCTATACTTAAAAAATCTACGACCTCCAGTGGTGAGGGATCAGGGGAAGATTCTTCCTCTGGATTGGAGTCTTATGCACAGAATGTCACAGATTCACCTACAGCCAAAAAAAGTAACATGACTACCCCTTTAGGGTTAAACCAAAGTGGGGGGGGGGTAGGAAACACAGGGCCGGAAAGCATGGAACAACTACACAGGCTAATGGTCAAGAAGTAATACTGAACAATGCAATAAATATTTCTTCTGTTCCTCTTTCACCTTCTCATGTGAATTTACTTAATAAAGGACTGAATTTTATAACAGGTTTTTTTGTGCCTGAGGATACTTTTGCATAGGATGCATCATCTTTTTGTAGATGTCTTAACCTGAAACTTTTCTTCCATACAGCATCTGACTTACGACCACAATCTGGATTTAAATATCACAAGTCTAGCTCTAATCCACCCATGCATCCTACTATCTTTATGTTCCAAAATTCGATCCTCAAATATCTACACTTTAACTTTATGGAACATCAAATAAAATCTAACAATTTATCCAAACAGGAGATGGACATGGTACAGGAATTGGGTAAGAACAAAGATATAGTTATTTTGCCAGCAGACAAGGTTGGTACTATTGTGATACAGGATATGATACAATATCAAGAAGAAGCCATGCGACAACTTTTGAACAAATGACATTATACATATATGGTATGTGACCCCACCAAATGTTTTAAGAAACAGATCGATGACTTTCTTCATCTTGCCAGAGAAGAAGGCATTATTACAGATGACACTTTATACCACCTTACAGTTAGGGATCCCTTTAGTCAATACATCTACGTCTTACCAAAAATTCATAAAAACATGCAAAATCCATCAGAGAGGCCTACTGTCTCTGGCAGAGGATCCATTACAGAACCTCTTTCCTAATTTCTGACACTACACCTTAACCCCCCTACTCATACACGTAAGAGCTAGAATACAAGACACCACGGAATTTCTGAGGATCATTTCAGACATGCGACTGGAGGCTGGGTGGTTTATGTGTACTTTGGATGTTTCTGCATTGTACACTAGTATCCCTCATTGGGCGGGCTTGGAGGCTCTTGATACTGGTTTACAAAGACCGAGCTATACCCACTGGGTTTTAACACTTTTTTGGACTGTTTAACAGAAAGTACAGTTTTGTACCTACCATAAATGTAGATGTTCGAAGATCCACATTGCTGCAGTCCTTACACTTGGGTAGTCCGCTGTCCTCGGTCGGCCCGAATATCAAAGTATAAGGCTGACGTCGGTCAAGGCGCATTTGACTGACATCAGGACGTCAGGGTACAAATGCGCATGACCGACGTCATATCCTCAGTCTTTTCTTGCCCCAGATGTCAGAAGACCCTAAAAATAAAGGTCAAAACCAAAAGACCGCAAACAACCAACCAACCACCCTTGCATTAACTATATGTACAAAATATACAATACACACAATATGTACAACCCAACCCACACAACCACCTCTAACTGCAGAGGGGAAGGAGGGAGGGTAAATTGGACTGCAGCAATGTGGATCTTCGAACATCTACATTTATGGTAGGTACAAAACTGTACTATGTTCTTCATCTCACATTGCTGCAGTCCTTACACTTGGGTAGAATCCCAAAGCAGAGGTAAGGGAGGATGGCTAACTACAAGGAAGCAGGAGCTGCCAACATGCCCTGCAAAACAGCAGTGGCAAAACCAGCCCTGGATTTAGAGTAAAGTGGCAGGTGATAATGCCTAGAGAAAGTATGCACTGAACTCCAAGTAGCTGCCTCCAAAATATCCTTGGTTGCCACTCCCTCAAAAAGCTGTTGAAGTGGCAGTAGCCCTAGTGGAATGAGGCCTAATCCCAGCTGGAACCTCCTTGCCATGATGGGAATAACAGAAAGCAATGCAAAACCCAATCCACTTAGAAATAGTTTGTTTAGACACAGGCTTGCCCTGAGAACTCAAAGCAAAAGAAACAAACAACTGCTGAGACTGCCTGAACCCTTTAGTTCTGTCCAAATAATAACGCAACTGCCTGTGTACATCTAAAGTGTGCAAAATCTTTTCCCCTTTATTTTGGGGATTTGCATAAAAAGTAGACAAATGAATAGTTTGGTTTAAAGCCACACTAGAAACCACCTTAGGCATAAAGGAAGGATTAGTACGTAATGATACCCTATCCTTATGGAAAATCAAGAAAGGCTCAACTGCCATAAGGGCCTGCAATTCAGAAACCCTTCTTGCAGAGGTAATTGCCAACAAAAAGCAGTCTTCCATGATAAATATTTCAACTCAGAAGTAGCTGCAGGCTCAAAAGGTTGTAGAGTGAGTTTCTCCAACACAAAATTGAGATCCCAAGCAGGAGTAGGAGCTCTTCGGGGGTCTTATATTCTTTGCCCTCTAAGAAATTGCTTGAACAAAGGATGAGAAAACAATGGTGGGACACAATCATAGTGAGCGAAATTGCTGCAGCATGAACCTTAATAGAAGAGAAAGACAAACCTTTGTCCAGTAACTCAGTAAGATATTGAAGAGCCACACTCAAATTAGGCTCAGAAACATCAAAATCTTTTGCTGCACTCCAAAATAAAAATCTCTTCCATTTATCTGCGTACACTTTCCTTGTACTAGGCCTTCTAGCTTCCAAAATCACATTCAAAACTTGTTGTGGAAGTTGAGACCCTCTATGGTTCAAAACAGAATATGCCAGGCTGTTAGGTGAAGAGAGTGAAGTTTGACATTCAGCAAATGGCCGTCCTCCTGTGACAACAGGTGTGGAATCGAAGGCAAAGGCCATGGAGGCTTCTGTACCAGACTTCTCAGTAATGGGTACCAGTGCTGTCGAGGCCAATCTGGAGCTATTAAAATCATCCTTGGCTTGTCCTGTCTGACCTTTAGAAGTACCTTTGGGAGGAGAGGCAGAGGAGGAAAGGCATACACATGAAGACTGCTCCAATTGAAAGAAAGAGCATCCACTTTCCAAGCTGTGGGATGAAACCTTTTTGTGCAAATCTTTGGCAGCTGATGGTTTAGTGGAGAAGCGAACAGATCTATGTCTGGAGTTCCCCATGACACACTCAATTTCTGAAATACATGAGGATCCAATTTCCACTCGTGGGGATCCATAATTCGTCTGCTCAACACATCTGCTAAGGAGTTCTGTGCTCCTGGCAGAAACCTTGCCTGAAAATTGAGCTGTAAACTGAGAGCAGTCTCCCACAAAATCATTGCTTGCCTGCATAGAGGATAAGAATGCGTTCCCCCTTGCTTGTTGATGTACCACATGACAGTTGTGTTGTCTGTTAGAATCAACACCTGCCCTGGAAGAAGTAAATTCTTGAAAGCTATTAATGCAAACTGGACTGCTAACATCTCCTTCAGGTTGATATGTAGATGTTGTAGTCTGGCAGGCCACTTGTCTTGTATCCACTTTCCATTTAGATGAGCTCCCTAAGCTTTGTCTGAGGCATCTGTCGTTAAAATCTGACTCGCCTCTGGCCGGGTCACAGAGAGTCCCTTGTTTAGGTGACATTCCTGAGCCCACCACAAAAATTCCTTTTGAATGCAAGGTATTATCTGAATGACAGTGTCTAGATCCTGGCAGTGCTGTGTCCATACATTTTTGAGATACCATTGCAGCTTCCTCATATGCAGTTTGGCATTGGGAAGCACCAGAATACAAGATGCCATGAACCCTAAGGCTTGAAGGACTGTCCTTGCAGTCAGCCCGGACTGATGAGATAGCTGACGGAAGTAAAGGGATAGACTCTTTTGTTTGTCCGGGGTTAAAAAGGCCATCTGGGATGCTGTATTCAGTCTCACACCCAGAAAGCACATGTCCTGAGAGGGTACTAGACTGGACTTTATTTCGTTCACAGAATACCCCAGGCATCTTAGCACTGCTATCACATATTCCAAATGATGAAGAAGCTCTTCCCTTCCTTGAGCCAGAATCAGGCAGCCGTCCAAATAAGGATAGATCTGTATTCCTTTTAGCCTGAAGAAAGCTATCACTGGAGCCAGAACTTTCGTGAATACTCTGGGCGCAGTAGATAAGCCAAAGGGCAATGCAGAGAACTGATAGTGAGAAGTCCCAGCTCGAAAACGCAGATACTTCCTGCAACTTAGTCTGATAGGAACATGAAGGTAAGCCTCCTTTAGATCCAAAGTTACCATCCAATGATCTTTGCCCAGCAGAGGTAAAAGCTGCTGTTAACGTCAACATTTTGAACTTGGGAATGTCCAGATAAGTGTTGAGGGTAGATAAATCCAAAATTGGTCTCCACGTGTTCCCCTTCTTTGGTACTAGGAACAGGCGAGAATAAAATCCTAGGCCCACTTCTGGCATAGGGACCGGCTGTATGGCCCCTATTTGGAGTAACAGAGAAACTTGCTTGTGAGCCTCTATTCTTTGTTGAGGAGGAATGTCTGGCATGCCTTTGAAAGGAGGCAAGGTATGGAAATAAAACCTGTAACCGTGGTGTATGATATCCAATACCCATCTGTCTTGGGTAATTAAACTCCAATTTTCTTTGAAAAGTGCCAACCTTCCTCCCAAAGGTGCTGCCAGACGAGAAGGCTCTGGCAGCTGAAAAGGTAGGTCATTGGGTCTGTTTACGAAAGGACTGACCCCTGCCCTCACCAAGACTGTGCAGGAGAACTCCTGTTCTAGGCCTGAAAGAGCCCTGAGCTCTGCCCCTACCACATCTAGATCTACCCCTAGACTGGGAATCATAAGAAGGATACGTCCACCCCTTAGTAGGCCAATTTCTACTAAACTTTGGAGGCTGGACCTGCAAAATCTTTAACAGTCTGCATAGACTTAGCCTTGTCTTCCATTTTCTTTAAAACTGCCTCAACAGGAGGACCAAACAACACATCAGATTGTAAAGGAGCATCTAAAATCCTTGTTTTAACATGTTCAGACAAATTTTGATCCCTTAGCCAGGCGTGCCTGCGAAGAACTGACCCAGTGGCAGCCACCCTAGACGAGGCCTGTACAGCATCAAAACCACATTGCAAAGAATGCTTACCCACCTGTTCAGAAACATGCACTAAATCTTGCAACTCTTTACAATCAATACCTACTGCCAGAGCATCAACCTTAGACTTGAATTGTGAAAGGAGATAGTTCTGGTATTTCAACATGTGAAACTGGCAATTCAAAGCCCTCATAGCAAGAGTGGAAGAAGTATAAACTTTCTTTCCCCATCTATCCAAGGCCCTAGCCTCTTTGTCTGCAGGAACCGGATTCTTAACAACAGAAGCCTTAACACCTTTAGGCCCCTGACTAACAGTTTCTGGGTCAGCCCTAGGACTCTTAAAAGATACTTATGAGCTTCAGGCACCCTGTAATACCTATCCGGCTTAACAGGAGCAGGAGGCAAAGAATCAGGATTAAGAGAAGCCTCTGTAAAACATCTTCTACTACATCCAAAACAGGAGGTATAGCCAAAGGCCTATGCTGGGGTAAAAACAAAAATTCCCTAAGCCTTTTCCTGGAATCAGAGAAGTCCTGACCTTCCCACTTAAAATGCTCCCTCATGGAATGAAGAGTTTCTGAAAAGAAAAATCCTCAGGAGGAGAAGCAGAAGGAGTAGAATCATCCACATCAGAATCAGAATAAGGAGAGTACTCCTGCAAGTCTTCAGCCGAAGACTCCGAAACATCCGAAGCCTGCTCAAAACCCCCCAGCTCAGGCTCCAACCTAGGTCTCTTATCAGGAGGGGGCATAGAACCCCTAATTAAAGTAATCAAATCTTCTGCCATTTTAAGCATATGCTTCTTGGGCACAGTACCTGAAGAGCTAGGGGTAACACCAACTGAAGCCAAACCTGGCCTGCCCCTGGGAGAAGCCTTTGAAACAGAAGGAGAGGGCCTAGCCACCCTAGGAAGGGAGGGGAGAATAGTAACCTGAGAAGCCCCCTCAGCCTGACTTGCCTCCTGAGAAGCCACATCTTGCAATAATAAGGTCTCACCCTGGGAACACAAAGAAACCTCCGGCGGAGCCACCGGCTCCACCGACACCTCTAAAGAACCGGCGTCCTGTACAGACGGTTCTTCTAGCCTAGGCTTAACTGCCTTGTCCTTGCGCTTCTTCGAAGAAGCGGGCGTCGGAGCATCCGACGGCATTTTATAATTACACCGCTTCCCAAAGACTAACCTTGCACAATCCAACCTTCTCTTAATAGTACGTTTATTAAATCTAGCACAAGAGCGACAGCCAACAACGTCGTGCTCAGGCCCTAAGCAAGGAATACACAAAGTATGATAATCTCTATGCGGTATCTGTTTCCCACAAGAAATGCAATTATTGACTTTTTCTGACATCCGGTAAATCACTGAGGCAAGAAAAAACTAAAATATTCCCCAACGGGGTACTTAGCCAACTTTGAACTCGGTCTGAAACTTCGAAATCGAAAAATCTCAGAACGCCAACCGGCACTTGCAATGCTGCTTCTGCATCGGACCATGCGGCAAAAAAGACTGAGGATATGACGTCGGTCATGCGCATTTGTACCCTGACGTCCTGATGTCAGTCAAATGCGCCTTGACCGACGTCAGCCTTATACTTTGATATTCGGGCCGACCGAGGACAGCGGACTACCCAAGTGTAAGGACTGCAGCAATGTGAGATGAAGAACATCATGTCTTAACTAAAAATGTGTTTTATTTCCAGGAATCATGTTACTTTCAACGTAATGATCCCGCTATGGGAGCCTCCTTTGCCCCCATATATGCCGATCTCTTCATGGCCTATATTGACGAACAGCTCATTTATGATCAGGCCCATAACATCTACTTGGAAGAGATCGACATATGGAGGAGATACTTGGATGATTGCTGGTTGGTATGGAGATCTGATAGTATTTACCTAAAGGAGTTTGTTGAATATCTTAATCAGAACAAGTGGGGGATTGAGTTTACAGTCTCTTTTGATACCAATAGCATCACATTTCTTGATGTATTGGTAACACGCAATATTGACCACACTCTTTCCACTGAAGTTTATAGAAAACATCCACAATTTAACTCCTTACTCCATGCCACCAGCTTTCATCCATCTCACATATGCAGAAACATCCCTAAGTCACAATTTCTAAGAATCAAAATGATTTGTTCAGATGCTAACACCTATCATATATATGAGGAAGATTTTGTTGACAGATTTAAACAGAGAGGGTACAAAACAGGGGACATTTACCGAGCCAAACATTGGGCATCTCAACATGACAGGTGTGTGTTACTACAATACAAGAATAAACTGGTGCAACAGAATCCTCCGATCAGATTTATTACTACTTATGGGAAGAATACAGATATCCTTACCAATATTGTAGGCAGACACTGGAACATTCCTCTAGCCGATGCTCGGCTTAGGGACATTGTCGATGAGACGTGCCACTTTTCCTTTAGGAAAGGAAATAAATCTAGGCTCACATATGAGCCACTACAAATGTATTGCACCCCAGATACACACTCCACACAAACAACTATAGAGGGTAGGGCTCTGCAAGGATGCTTTCCATGTGGACACTGTAGACATTACCAAAGTATCTTCAAAACTAAAGCATTCTCAAGCAAGAACAGTGGCCAGATATTCAACATAATTTTTTTTACGAATTGCCAATCAGGATGGCTAATATATTTGGCCACATGCAGTTGTTCTGCTTTCTATGTAGGCCAATCCTCTAGACCATTTAAGTTTAAAATTTCGGAGCAACTAAGTGATGTCAGGACCAAGAGACTAAGCAATGCACTATACAAACACACAGAAAAACATCCTAAGGCAAATTTTCATTTTACTATCATAGATAAAATTCAGGGCAATATCAAAAACAAATCAGGTTGGCACCAATTACTTAATAACAAAGAGAAAAAAATGGATTGTTAAATTAGGGTCACTATTTCCTCCAGACTGAATGAATATTTTTAACAGTTTTACACCTTAATAAAAGTGTAAATTGTTATATAACCTCCAGGGGGACCAATTACTATATAAAAGGGGAATGTTTATTAAGCATTTTGATACACTGATGAAGGTTTTGTAATTTTCAGCCGAAACTGGTCTGTTTGTTCTCCTTATAACATTATAAAAAAATCTCATTGTCACTGTTTTGCTGGCTCTTGCTTTTTTGAATTATACCAAGGACTTTTGGAGCCGTGCAGCTACCATACTTGCAGGGTATTTCCACTGCATAAGTCTGAAAACAAGCAACATTTCCATAATGTACTCAGTACTTCAAACATCAAGTGACTTATACTGTTGAATGAATAAGGTGAAACCTTAGATGTTGTTGAAAAAAACAATCTTTGATATCTGAACTGTAAAGTTGCAAGTCTTGAGAGATCTCTAGTATTATCTGTATTGCTAATTATACGACTAAATATATGTCTTCATCTTTCTATTAATATTCCGATAAACATGCACTTAGATGAGAATTTTGTTGTAATGTGAAAGCTTATGCCTGGTTAACAAAAAATTTCAAGCAAACACCAAAATACGCTGAAACACACCCGTTTAATAGCAAAGCTTTCAGGTACAAACCCTTTATCAATACTCATACAGGTTACAAATAAAATCAAACATTTAAATAGAAGCCAACAAAGCACATGACCAGCAGCCAAAGATCATGTGATGAAAATTTGTGTTTAAAAAATATATATGTACATAAGCTTTAAAATACAATTATTTCAGTACTGAATGTTGTAATTTCACTAATATAGGCTTTAGTGTGACAGCAACATTCAAACCAGGCATCTTGTCAGCTGAGAGTCTTAAAATCCATTCAAATTCTTTTAAATCTAATAAATTGTTAATGTCACCCCCCCTCACGGATACACACACTCTATCAATAACGCAAAATCTAAACTTGTGTTGATTGCCACATAAGGATATATGCCTATATAAGGCATTCCTATCATTCCCTCTCCGTATCTCAGACTTATGCTCAATGATACGGTCTTTTAATCTTCTCGTAGTCTTACCTACGTAAAAACATTGGCAAGACGTGCATGTAGCTAAATATATCACATTAGTTAAATTGCATGTTGCCATGAGATTAAACTTGTGTTTAATCCCACTTACCGGATGCTTAAAGTCTATGCTATTTTCTTTATCTTTTATATCAGGGCAGCAACTGCAGTTGAGACATTTTAAAGTTCCATATGTATTAATATTATTCACTTCAGTGGAATTTTTAAAATCCTTGTAACCAAGCTTACATTTAAAATTTGCCATGTTTTTATAAGAAAAAAGTGGTCTGTCACCAATAATGGATTTAATTTCACTGGATGCCAATAAAACAACCCAATTTTTCTTTATAATGTTCCTTACAAACCTAGTCATACAACTAAAAGTAGTAACATATCTTAGGGTATCACGATTTCCATGTGCCACAATATTTTCATTCTGGTGTTCATCCATAAGAAATAGAAGTTATGTTCTTACCATAACGTTCCATGTTAGTTGTCTTCTTCTCGCCTTCTTTCTTGCTGGATGGGTTCGGAGCCGACCTCGGCTCCGACTCGGCCATTCTAAAAGCTCGAGAGTTGGTTCCACCGGCTCGAGGCTGCCCCTATATCCCACAATGCTAGGCGTGAATTACCTCAGATCTCGTTTGTGAGCTAGGCCCAGCTAATAATATAACCAGGAAAACTGGAAAAGAGTCCACCTCTATAAACAAAGGGAAAGAGAAAGGGTGACCTAAGCCTGATCTAGGAAATATGCACAGCAGAGCATATGCCTATCGCAAAGAGGTGGTAGAAAGAGAGGTCACAATCAAACTCCTCTAGGTCTGTCCAGGCCAGGGGGAAGGAGGGTGGGGCCTTAAGAAGAAGGCGAAGAAGACAACTAACATGGAACGTTATGGTAAGAACATAACTTCTATATGTTAAGTTGTCTATCTCGCCTTCATTCTTGCTGGATGGGACCGCGTCCCTAGCACCTTGTCCCGGGTGGCCTAACGGAACAGACTCTTGAGAACAGTGGAACCAAAGTTAGCTCTATGCCTAGAAGCTAAATCCAACTTATAATGAGAAATGAAAGTGTGAGGAGTAGCCCAAGTAGCCGCTGCACAAATGGTGTCAATAGGCAGTCTGTCTTGGAAGGCTATAGAAGTAGCCAAAGCTCTGGTGGAATGGGCTTTAGGTTTGTTAGGCAGCTTTTGGTGTCTAATTTCATAAACAAGGGAAATCAGAGATGTTAGCCATCTAGATAATGATACCTTTGAAACTGAAAGTCCCTTTCTGCCTTCTGCATAAGAGACAAACAGCTGGTCAGATTTTCTGAACTGTTTGGTTCTATCCAAATAGTACCTTAACTGACGATGAACATCTAGCCAATGCAATTTTTGTTCAGACCTATTAGAATATTCTGGAAAAAAAAAACAGGGAAGTCAATGCTTTGATTTAGGTTAGACGCCAAGGCTATCTTGGGTAAAAAGGACGGGTTGGTTCGTAAAGATACCCTGTCCTTATGGAACAACAGATAAGGAGGTCGACAGCTGAGTGCATGAAGTTCTGAAACTCTTCTAGCTGAAGTAATAGCTACCAGAAAGAGAGTCTTCCATGATAGCAATTTTAAAGAACAGGAGGCTGCAGGTTCGAAAGGGGGAAGAATCAAAGAACTAAGAACTAAATTTAGGTCCCAAGGAGGAGGAGGATTTCTTATAGGAGGTCTGAGTAGAAAAACTCCTTTCAAAAAAGCTTTGCAAAGCTTGTGGGACATTATGGGAGACTCTGAAATGCCCACATGAAAGTTAGAAATAGCTGCCAGTTGAACCTTAAGAGTAGAAGAAGATGAACCTGCATGGAAGAGTTCAGCTAGAAAATCAAGGACCATTTGGATGGAAGCAGTGAAAGGATCTATGTCCCTTCCTTGAGCCCAATAGGCGAAACGTTTCCACTTACTCAAATAAATCTTTCGAGTGGAAGATTTATGGGAAGCTATCAAAATATCTCGAACAGTGTGAGATATTTGAGGAAGCCTGGCTAAGGCTGGAATTGGAGGAACCAAGCAGTGAGGTTCAGAGAGGGAAGGGAGCGATGAAACTGACCCGACTGATGGATCAAAAGATCTGGAACTAGGTCCAGATGCCAAGGTCGCTCCAACAGAAAGTGATGTAGAAAGGGGAACCAAACCTGTCGAGGCCAGTAAGGAGCAATGAGGATCAACGAGGCCTTCTGAGCGATAGCTTTCTGTATCACTTGAGAGATTAGTGGGAAGGGAGGAAATGCATACAGAAGTCCCCGGGGCCAAACTTGGACTAGAGCGTCTCTGCTGGGCTGGCCTGGTAAAGGGAACAGGGTGAAATAATCTTTGCACTTGCTGTTTTGGGGAGTAGCAAAAAGGTCGCAGCAAGGCTGACCCCACTTGAGAAAAATTTCTCTCACAACAGAGTCTTTCAGAGACCACTCGTGAGGCATGAGTATAGCTCTGCTCAACTTGTCCGCGATTTGATTGGACTTCCCGGGGATGTGCGTTGCTATCAGAAACCGCTGAGAAGAAATCGCCCATTGCCACAGTCTGAGTGCTTCTCGACACAGGGGGTAGGACCTGGTTCCGCCTTGTTTGTTGATATACCACACTACGGACATATTGTCCATCTGGATTGCTATCGTTCCCAAGGGAAGAGAGTCTTGAAGGGCTTGCAACGCTAAAAGCACTGCTCTCATCTCTAGAACATTTATGTGCAAGTGGCATTCGTCTGGTTGCCATGTGCCTTGGACAGTTCTGCCCTGATAATGCCCCCCCCACCCGATCAGGGAGGCGTCCGTTGTCAGAGTAGCAACCGGAGGGGAAGGAACAAAGGGTCTCCCCAATAGGAGCTGAGGGGAAGACATCCACCACAGAAGATGATTTCTGCATGTTTGCGTAATCATAATGGTGTGAGACATCGGAAGTTGCTGGTATGACCATTGCGTGAAGAGCATCCATTGAAGGATTCTCATGTGGAATCTGGCTAATGGAAGCAGAGGTATGGCAGCCGCCATAATCCCCAACACTTTCAGAACTAACCTGGCTTTGATTCTGTTGCTGCAGAAGAGGAGCGAGACCAGTTTGTGTATGTCTGTTATTCTCTGATTTGTTAGTCTCGCAGACATGTTGACTGTGTCTAGATTTGCGCCTATGAAGGAAATAGTACGACAAGGCGACAAAACAGACTTTTCGCAATTTATTGAAATGCCTAAATTTTGACAAATGCGAAAGGTGTAGTTTCTGGCCATTAGAAGAAGATGCTTGGAGGGAGCTGTGAGGAGCCAGTCGTCCAAATATGGAAACACCTGGAATCCTTACCGTCTCAGGTGAGAAGCTACCACTGCCATGTATTTGGTAAACACCCGGGGGGCAGTGGTGAGACCAAAGGGCAGGGCCCTGAATTGAAAATGACTGGTTCCCAGCCTGAAGCGGAGGAATCTTCTGGAGCGTCTGTTCATTTTTATGTGATAGTACGCATCCTGAAGGTCTATAGAGCACATCCAGTTTCCCATTCCCAATAGGGGAAGGATGGACTGCAGCGTGACCATCCGAAATCTTGTTTTCTTGACTGACTTGTTCAAGATACTGAGATCCAAAATTGGTCTCCAGTCCCCTGTTTTCTTTGGAACTAAAAAGAACCTGGAGTAGATTCCGGATCCTTGCTGGTCTGCTGGAACTGGCTGAATTGCTCTTTTTGTAAGCAGCTTTGAAATTTCCAAAGCTGCAAGATCCCTTTGAGCGGGTGGAACATCTGGAAGGGATTTTTTTGATTGGTTTGGAATGCGAACGAAGGGAATGGAATAGCCTTCGGAAATGATGGACTGTACCCACTTGTCTTGAGTCAGGGATAGCCAGGCTTCTGGGTAGGGCAACACCTCAGGGATGCTGAAAGGGCTTATCGGAAAAGGTTTCTCGATTGCCCTGGTTCTGCGGACCCCCTCTGCCTCTGGGGCGACGTCTACCATTATTGTTCCCTCCTCTGCCTCTGGATGGGAACAGACTCTGTGCGTCAGGCAAATTCCCTTGTGATTGTTTGCGGAACCACATTTTTCCACTTTTCTGGCCTTTGGGGTAAGGTCTAGAAGGAGTAGAAAAACGGTCTCCGACGGCAGAGAGAGTTTTGCCATCCGTCTCGCACCTAGTCAAGGTCTCTTTCACTTGAGGACCAAAGAGAGATGATCCATCAAACGGGGAATTAGTGAAAGACGTTTTAAAGGGGTCCGCAAAATTGCATAGACGCATCCAGGCATGCCGGCGTAAGGCAACACCTGTCCCTGCGGCTCTACTCGCTCCATCAGCCGCATATGAGAGGAGGCGCATGGAGGAGTTAGCTATCGAGTTCAGGGTAGTCAGCTGGGTGTTCATTTTGTCCTGAAAATCTGCAGCTGAAGGATCCTTCAACATCTCACTTGCTTCCTTGATCAAGTCTCTCTGGAGACGGGTGAAATGGCATAGGTAGTTCAGCGAATGCATTGCAAAGGTCGCTGACGAAAACATCCGCTTCCCATACCTGTCCATAGACCTAGATTCTTTGTTAGGGGGATGAACAGGCACTGAAGGATCAGCTAGTTCCTTCTTGGTGGCAGCAGCTACCACCATAGCATCCACAGAAACACCTTTGGTTAGAAATTGTTTGTCAGTTGGTGCAGTTATAAATTTAGAAGGTCTCCTGGGGGTAGGGTCCACTGAGTCAGGAGCCGTCCAGGCTTTCTTTGCCACCACCTGCATGAGGGGATCAAAGGGGGGGGACACCCAGGAGGTGGAAGGGCGAGAGCCAAACGCCTCAAGATACACAGATTCATCCTCCGAAGGGTTAAGGGCTGGCCAATTTCCCCTCTGTTTCAGGATCTCTAGAATGTCTGCAAAAGAGACATCTTCAGAAGGGGAACGGGGGGAACCCTCGGAATCCTCTAAATCTGTGTCAGAGGTGACAGACTCAGGTGAGTCTATGTGCTTCCTCTTACACTTTCTCTTCCTAGGGGGCTCCCCTGCCAATTCAGGGGAGGCCTCGGAAGAAGATGAGATCCCCACAGGGGATTCTTGAGGAGCTGGCTCTCTGCGGTCTGGGATGAGGGAGTGAGTCGACATAACCAGAGGCACCCAAGAGGGAGGGGCGGACGGAGCAGACTGTGGAGTCGAACAAGGTTCCAACACACTCCGCATGACCTCGAACGCACCTCTGTCAGGCAGAGCCAGAGGTCTCCGCTCCGAGAAGCTGAGAACCTCCCTCGGCACCGACAGAGATGGTTCCGAGGCCGATGTCGGAGCCGAACTCACCAGCGCCGAAGCACCGAGAGGGAGAGGGGGGTCGGACAAGGGTCCGATGCCACTCACCCCCTCGGAGCCGACAAGGGAAGTCCGGCACAGAGATTCTTCAAAAGAAGAAATCGGAGCCGACGACGGAGCCGAAGACAAATGTATCGGCTCCGACGCTACCACAGTCTCGGTTCCGAGACGCCCCTCGAGCTCAAAGGAGTCGGAGGAGGAATATTTATAGGAATAAGTTGAGGCATCGACTGATGAGTCGGGCTCTGAAGCATTTGGGCCAGTGCCTCGGACTTTAAAAGTCGACTCACTACCCTCTGGAGGTCATGATCCGAGAGCCTCGATGACCTGGAGGAGTGAGATCTGTGGCTCCGTTCAGACAGCAAGGGAGACGCTGGAGCCGAATGAACGGAGCCAAGGGATGGTGACCTCGACCTCTTTCTAGATGTCGGCTCCGATGGTCTGATCGGAGCCGAACCAGGAATCTCTAATGCCTCGACTCCGGCCGGAGCCGAGAGAACCACAGACACTGTAGTCAAAGACTCATCGGCTCCAGCCGGAGCCGATGTAGCAGCAGGCTTCGAAGCCTTAGGCCTCGACTCAGAAGCTGGAGCCGAGGTCTTAGAAGCCTTGGAAGGTTTTCCCGAGGTGGCAGATAGGGAACCTTCGGGCTTAAGCAAACCCCTTAATATGAGTTTGTTTTTTCTTTCCTGCAGGACTCTAGGGCTGAAGCCATGGCATACAGCACAAGAGTCCTGCAGGTGTAAAGGTCCCAGGCAGTACACACAAGAAGTGTGACCGTCTGTCAGAGACATTTTCTGACAGCACGAGTCACACTTCTTGAAGCCTGAGACCTTTGAATCCTTGGACATTCTCAAGGAACCGAAGTGTAACCACACACAACAACACACACACACAGACTACACTATCAGAAAACTAAGTAAGATTATTTTAAAATAAAGTTTCTGAAAGGTTAAGTCAAGGATATAAGACTCCTATCAAAAACACATACACACACTAAGGGAAGGAAGGGCCCGAAGGCCTAAGGAAAGAACTTATTAGTTCTTGAAAAAAAAAAAGGGGCTGGATAAGGTGTAGAAGGGATAATATCCACTACACTAAAGGTAACAAAAGGGAATAAACTAATCTAGAGTAAGTTTAAAGGTTATTAGACTAATCTAATTTAAACTAACCTGGAGCCAGTAGAAAACACCTTGATCGCTGTAGCGGCAAACGAGATCTGAGGTAATTCACGCCTAGCATTGTGGGATATAGGGGCAGCCTCGAGCCGGTGGAACCAACTCTCAAGCTTTTAGAGTGGCCGAGTCGGAGCCGAGGTCGGCTCCGAACCCATCCAGCAAGAATGAAGGCGAGATAGACAACTTAACATATAAAGGTTTTAAACCTAAATGCCTATTATTTAAAGTATCCATTTTAGCTGTTTCTAATATGCTGTCTGGATAACCACTATTTCTAAATTCATTAATGGTTTCATCCAGCTGTGACATGAAGAGACTATCATTCGTGTTAAGTCTACATATTCTATTAAATTGTGATTTAACTATACCATTAAAAACGTGATGCATGCATTATTTTTTTATTTTTTTTTTTATTTGATAGTCAATTTTATATGCAAAATACTGGTGTTGCTATGGGTACGCCCGTAGCTAACACGTATGCAAACTTGGTACTTTTTATATGGGAAAAGAAGTTTGTCGTAAATGACACTAGTCCATATGTCAATAATATATTATTTTATCAACGGTTTGTGGACGATTGTTTCCTCATATGGAAGGGTGATGTGGATGATTTGTTACAGTTTGTACACTTTTTGAATGAATCCACTACTTTTTTAAAGTTTAAAATAGAATTTTCTGATTTGTTCATTAATTTCTTAGATCTTAAAATAGGGATACAATACAACGTAATGTATACTACAGTACATAAAAAAGTGGTACATGCATGCAGGTATGTTCACTATACCAGCATGCATGCATCACATGTTTTAAGTTTTAAATACAAGTTTAATCTCATGGCAACATGCATTTCAACTAATGTGATATATTTAGCTACATGCACGTCTTGCAATGTTTTTACGTAGGTAAGACTACGAGAAGATTAAAAGACCGTATCATTGAGCATAAGTCTGAGATACGGAGAGGGAATGATAGGAATGCCTTATACAGGCATATATCCTTATGTGGCAATCAACACAAGTTTAGATTTCGCGTTATTGATAGAGTGTGTGTATCCATGAGGGGGGGGTGACATTAACAATTTATTAGATTTAAAAGAATTTGAATGGATTTTAAGACTCTCAGCTGACAAGATGCCTGGTTTGAATGTTGCTGTCACACTAAAGCCTATATTAGTGAAATTACAACATTCAGTACTGAAATAATTGTATTTTAAAGCTTATGTACATATATATTTTTTAAACACAAATTTTCATCACATGATCTTTGGCTGCTGGTCATGTGCTTTGTTGGCTTCTATTTAAATGTTTGATTTTATTTGTAACCTGTATGAGTATTGATAAAGGGTTTGTACCTGAAACCTTTGCTATTAAACGGGTGTGTTTCAGCGTATTTTGGCATTTGCTTATTGCTTATTTCTATCGTTGGCAGCTGGTTGGACTATTAACAAAAAGTTTCAACAATATATGTCTACGTTAAATAGTTTTCAAGCCCTGAAAATGTGTTTGTGAAGGTTTAAAAAAATATAATTTGAGGGTTGAGTGCATTATACTATATTGCAGTATTTATGGAAAAGGTGCAGTATTTATGGAAAAGACAATGAATGCACTATTATCAATGTAAATAATATTTCTTATTGATAATATTATTTGTATAGTTTAATATGTTTTATTGTTCACAAAATATTTACATTTATTTTTCATATGCTTTCTAAGATCCTTTTTTCAGAAAATGCTCTGTAATGCAAGATGTGTGTAGGCTGCTAGAGGTGAGACATTCCACAACACATAGGTGCTAATGAGATAAGAAACACCTCAAATCTGTGTGAAAAGGGATGCCATGATAAGCATCTTTTAAATCCATTGTTATCAATAAACTTAAATAAGGGAGAAGGGGTAACAGGTTGTGAAATGACAGCATTTTGAACTTAGTCACTATCACAAATTGGTTTTGGAAAGAAAGATCCAGAAATGCTCTTGAATAATTTTCTTTCTTTCTCTGGCACCAAAAACATCCTTGAATAAAACCTTTCCCAAACTAGGAAGGAAGAACTAGATTTATCATTCCCTGTAACAACATGTGTTGAAGGACAAGGGGAAAAAGGGGAGAATTATGTGGTGGATGAGAAATGATCCCCTGGAAAGGAGGAATTTCTGCCCACTGCTTTCTGTAACCTTAATGAATGATCTTCAGAACTCATTTGTCTAAAACTATCTGTTGTCAAAGAGAAAAGTGGGGATTCTGACTTTCTGAAAGGGGAAAAGATACTGCCAGGATGAGAGAGGGGCAAGGTCCCTTAAATAATCACTTTGACATGTTGACCATCCTTGATTTGGGGGGGGACTTGTATTCCTTTTGGAATGGCCTTGCCATTTCTTTTTAAATATCTGTTTACCAGAACTTTGTGGGACTGTTTATTTTGTTTTCTGCCACAACTGGGTAAGGAGTTACAGAATCCGTTAGAGGGAGAAGAATCAAAAACTAACTTTCTATCCAGAAAATTTAAATTCTCATTTTTCACATAATCTCGGGTATCCTGAGAACACAGACAGATAAACTTCCTCAAAACAGTACCAGTGGCCATAACTCTGAAAGAAATATCAACAGTCACACACACATTTTAAACAATACGTTGTGATATTGCTCAGGCTCTGGATTGCATTGCATAAGTGGAAATTCCTACAGATTCCAAGAGCAGGGTAAGATATTTCTTATACTTATTTCACTGAACTGCACTTCTGAAACGCTTATAATTGTGCTATACAGTTGAACTACTACATTTTGCACTGTTATAAAGCTTTTTTTATTGTTTCACTGCATTTATGTACTGTTTTATACTGTTTTAACATTACTTAACTGTAAACTGCTTATTCATACTGAGAGTTGTATTTTCTGTTTGTGAGTGCTTAATCCGAGCTTTTCTGTGCATTTTGATTGTCTTTTTACAGTTAAAAGCATTCTCGAGTCTGCTCCTTGATCTGTTTAAAACTTTCATTTAGTGGCTACAGCTAGGCACTGTAATAGTCTGCATTACTATAATTGCATTTTTTATTTAATTACTAAATTGTAAACTGCTTTTTCATACCGAGACTTGTATTTTCTTTTTGTGGGTGTTCTTTCTATGCTTTTAAAGTGAAGTTTCTGTGTTCTGCTCAGGTGGCATAATCTTGATACAGGCCTGTTGTCTAGGCTGGTAGTTTTGTTTGAGTTTCCTGTGTTTCTGGCAGTCATTTTCTGCTGACTGTCTTCATTATTATTGAGCGTAACAAGGCCTCCTGACCTTCTGTAGTACGAGTAACTGGGTAATTGCAGGGGCTGAGTAGTAATCTGATCTTCCAACTCTTCCGTTCTTACTGCTATATAAACCCTGTGTCTTATAAAGGTTCTGCTTGTATTGCTCAGGCTCTGGATTGCATTGCATAAGAGGAAATTCTTTAAGATTCCAAGAGCAGGATAAGTTATTTCTTACACTTATTTCACCGAACTGCACCTCTGAAACACTTATAATTGTGCTATACAGTTGATCTACTACATTTTGCACTGTTATAAAGCTTTTTTTATTGTTTCACTGCATTTATGTACTGTTTCATACTGTTTTAACTTTACTTAACTGTAAACAGCTTTTTCATACTGAGAGTTGTATTTTCTGTTTGTGAGTGCTCTATCCTAGCTTTTCTGTGCATTTTTGATTGTCTGTTTACAGTTAAAAGCATTCTCAAGTCTGCTCTTTGATCTGTTTAAAACTTTGAATTAGTGGCTACAGCTAGGGACTGTAATAGTGTGCATTACTATAATTGCATTTTTATTTAATTACTAAATTGTAAACTGCTTTTTCATACTGAGACTTGTATTTTCTTTGTGGGTGTTCTGTCTATGCTTTTAAAGTGAGGTTTCTGTGTTCTGCTAAGGTGGCATAATCTTGATAGAGGCCAGTTGTCTAGGCTGGTAGTTTTGTTTGAGTTTCCTGTGTTTCTGGCAGCCATTTTCTGCTGATTGTCTTCATTATTATTGAGAGTAACAAGGCCTCCTGACCTTCTGTAGTACAAGTGATTGGGTAATAGCTGGGGCTGAGTAGTAATCTGATCTTCCAACTCTTCCATTCTTACTGTTATATAAACCCTGTGTCTTATAAAGGTTCTGCTTGTATTGCTCAGGCTCTGGAATGCATTGCATAAGTGGAAATTCCTTAAGATTCCAAGAGTAGGTTAAGTTATTTCTTACACTTATTTCACTGAACTGCACTTCTGAAACACTTATAATTGTGCTATGTAGTTGATCTACTACATTTTGCACTGTTATAAAGCTTTTTTTCTTGTTTCACTACATTTATGTACTGTTTTATACTGTATTAACATTACTTAACTGTAAACTGCTTTATCATACTGAGAGTTGTATTTTCTGTTTGTCGCAGAGACTTCCTTTACTATGAAACAGGGTCCCGATCTACATAAGACAGAGACGCTCACAATCACTCTTCAAGAGGAACCTTGATGACTGGATGGGTAACAGAAAGTTCACACCGGGGATCACACCAACAGCACTACTAGATAGGGGCCAAAGGTACTAGCTGCTAGTACAAGGGTCTAGGGAACTACTAAAGGGGCGGTGAATACCGCACAATGTGGCTGGGCTAATATATGCCTTTGGGCAGATAGCCCAGTACCAACCTATGAACCTATGAACCTAAACTGCTTTTTCATACTGAGAGTTGTATTTTCTGTTTGTGAGTGCTCTATCCGAGCTTTTCTGTGCATTTTTGATTGTCTGTTTACAGTAAAAAGCATTCCCGAGTCTGTTCCTTGATCTGTTTAAAACTTTCACTTAGTGGCTACAGCTAGGAACTGTAATAGTGTTGTTTTTGTTGTTGTTGTGTCTTTCAGCTTATCCCAGTTAGGGGTCGCCACAGCGGAACTCCGGTCCGCTAATGTTTGGTAGTGGATTTATACGTGCCGAGGTATCAGCCCTGATGCACAACCTTCAACGAAGGCATGTCCATTCACGCATGCCTCCACAAAGAAGACGCTCTAGCTGAGAATCGAACGTGACAACGTCTTGCTCTGCTACCGTGGGTAGGAACTGTAATAGTGTGCATTACTATAATTGCATTTTTTATTTAATTACTAAATTGTAAACTGCTTTTTCATACTGAGACTTGTATTTTCTCTTTGTGGGTGTTCTTTCTATGCCTTTAAAGTGAAGTTTCTGTGTTCTGCTAAGGTGGCATAACTTGATAGAGGCCTGTTGTCTAGGCTGGTAGTTTTGTTTGAGTTTCCTGTGTTTCTGGCAGCCATTTTCTGCTGATTGTCTTCATTATTATTGAGAGTAACAAGGCCTCCTGACCTTCTGTAGTACGAGTGATTGGGTAATAACAGGGGCTGAGTAGTAATCTGATCTTCCAACTCTTCCATTCTTACTGCTATATAAACCCTGTGTCTTATAAAGGTTCTGCTTGTATTGCTCAGGCTCTGGATTGCATTGCATAATAAGAAGTTATGTACTTACCATAACGTTCCATGTTAGTTGTCTTCTTCTCACCTTCTTTCTTGCTGGATGGGTTCAGAGCCGAACCTCGGCTCCGGCTCGGCCTAGTACTAAAGCTCGAGAGCTATGTTTACTGGCTCGAGGCTAACCTATGTCCCATAATGCTAGGCATCATATACCCAGATCTCGTTTGATAGCTAACACTATGGACAAAACATGTCCCACCACAAGAAAGGATAAATCTATGAACTCTATACAACTATGAGCCCCACAGCCTGTCTTTCACCAGGGCTACCAAAAAGGGGACAAGAGCTCTAGGTGAAGGGGTAATCCTGGTGACAAAGAATGTCTCACCCAATACTCTAGGTCTTTCCAGGCTATGGGGATGGAGGGTGGGACGCAAGAAAGAAGGCGTGTAGAAGACAACTAACATGGAACGTTATGGTAAGTACATAACTTCTTAATGTTAAGTTGTCAATCTCGCCTTCATTCTTGCTGGATGGGACAGCGTCCCTAGCACCTTAGTCCTGGGTGGCTCAATGGAACAGACTCTTGAGTACAGTGGAACCAAAATCAGCACGATTTCTGGTGGCAATATCCAGTTTGTAATGAGAAATAAAGGTATGAGGGGAGGCCCATGTGGCCGCTGCACAAATAGAATCCAAAGGAAATCTCGCTTGAAAACAGGTTCATAGTTTTATAGATTAGTACTAGGCTAACTGCCCTTGCGAGCCATTTTAAGCCTAGCCAATTATCCCCCTGTGAGATTCAAACCCTGTACCTTGTGTTTGTAAGGCAAACACCTTAACCATTAGGCCACCCTCCCAACCCACAACTGAGGAAGCTAATGCTCCAGTTGAATGAGCTCTAGGTTTGGTAGGGAGCTCCTTATGCCTCAATTGATATATTAAAGTGATAAGAGAGGTCAACCATCTGGACAAGGTCACTTTAGAAACTGGAAGGCCTTGCTTCCCTTCCGCGTAAGATAAGAAGAGTTGCTCTGATTTTCTCATTAGTTTAGTTCTATCCAGATAGAAGCGTAGCTGCCGGTGAACGTCCAAGCAATGTAATCTTCTCTCAGCTCTGTCAGTGTAATTTGGAAAGAAAACTGGGAGATCAATAGTCTGATTGAGATTTTTTTCAGATAGAACCTTAGGTAAAAAGGATGGATTAGTCCTAAGAGCCACTCTATCTTTGTGAAAAACAAGATAAGGGGGGCGCACAGATAGTACTTGTAGTTCCGAAACCCTTCTCGCTGAGGTAATAGCTACCAGGAAAAGTGTTTTCCAGGAGAGCAGTTTTAACGAGCAGGAGGCAGCAGGCTCAAAACGAGGCAGAATTAATGATGACAGTACCAAATTTAGATCCCACGGTGGAGGAGGGTCTTTGACTGGGGGCCTAAGTAATAGGGTACCCTTCAGAAAAGCTTTGCAGAGCTTGTGGGACATAATGCTGGATTCTGACAAGCCAATGTGGAAATTTGCAATAGCCACCAGCTGGACTCTGATAGTGGCTGAAGAGGAGCCTTTTTGGAAAAGTTCCGCTAAAAAATCTAGAACTGTTTGGACAGGAGCAGTGAAGGGGTCAACTTGATTTTTCCTTGCCCAAATAGAGAAACGTTTCCATTTACTAGCATACGTCCTTCTGGTGTTAGACTTGTGAGATGCAAGGATAATCTCACGTACTGACTGAGAAATTAAGGGAAGCCTGGCTAGGGTTGGAAGTGGAGCAACCAAGCTGTGAGGTTGAGAGACGAAAGGGACTGGTGCAGCCTGCCCGACTGATGAGTCAAAAGATCTGGCACTGGGTCCAGATGCCAGGGCTGCTCCAGTAGCTGACATTGTAGGAATGGAAACCAGACTTGTCGGGGTCAGTAAGGGGCAATGAGGATCATCCTGGATCTCAAGGCAGTTGTTTTCTAGACTGAGTGATTAAGGGAAAAGGGGGGAAAGCATAAAGGAGACCCCGGGGCCAATCGTGGACTAGAGCATCTCTGGGAGAGAGACCCGGAAGAGGAAAGAGGGTGAAGAAGTCCTGACACTTGCTGTTTTGCGGGGTTGCGAAAAGGTCACAGCAAGGCTGACCCCACCTTCTGAATATTTGATCCACTACTAGTTGGTTGAGAGACCACTCGTAGGGCATGAGAATGTCCCTGCTCAGCCTGTCTGCTATGACACTGGACTTTCCAGGAATGTGTTTTGCTACCAGAAACCGGTGAGAAGAGATCGCCCATTGCCAGAGTCTGAGCGCTTCCCGACAAAGAGGATAGGACCTGGTTCCGCCCTGTTTGTTGATGTACCATACTACGGACATATTGTCTGTCTGAATCACAATCGTCCCGGTGGGAAGAGAGTTCTGGAGGGCCTGCAATGCCAACAGCACCGCTCTCATCTCCAAGACATTGATGTGCAAGTGGCACTCGCAAGGTTGCCATGTGCCCTGGACTGTCCTGCCCTGAAAATGCCCCCCCCCCCCCACCCGATCAGGGAGGCATCCGTTGTCACAGTGGCAACCGGAGGGGAAAGTACAACCGGTCTGCCTTGAAGCACCTGAGGTGAGACCATCCACCAAGCTAGGTGTCGTTTGCATGATTGAGTGATGAGAATATTGTGCAACATGGGATGCTGCTGAAAGGACAATTGGGGAAAAAAGCATCCACTGTAGTATCCGCATATGAAAGCGAGCTAGGGGAGTAAGGTGATTGTTGCAGCCATTAGACCCAGCGTTTTCAGTACAAGCCTGGCTTGGACTCTGTCCTCCTGTAGTAGGATTTGAACGTGACTGCGAATGTCTAATACTCTTTGTGTAGGTAGTTTTGCTGACAACTCCACCATGTTTAACACGGCGCCTATGAAGGAAATATGCTGACAAGGCAGACTTTTCGAAATTTATGGAGATGCCTAGCGCTTTGCACGTTTGTACGGTGTAATCCCTGGCTTGAAGTAACTGGTGCCTGGTGGTGGCAGTAAGGAGCCAGTCGTCCAAATATGGAAACACCTGGAATCCTCGACGTCTCAGGTGAGCCGCAACCACTGCCATGCATTTGGTAAACACCCTGGGGGCTGTGGTGAGGCCAAAGGGCAGGGCTATGAATTGATAATGACTGGCTCCCAGCCAGAAGCGGAGAAACCTCCTGTAGCGCCTGTTCATTTTGATATGGTAGTACGCATCCTGAAGGTCTATAGAGCACATCCAATTGTCCTGACCCAAAAAGGGAAGAATGGACTGTAGCGTGACCAACCGGAATTTTGTTCTTTGAACCAATTTGTTCAGTCTGCTGAGATCCAAAATAGGTCTCCAGTCCCCTGTCTTTTTTGGTACCAAAAAGAATTTGGAGTAGATTCCGGACCCTTGTTGGTCTGCTGGGACTGGCTGGATGGCTCTTTTTAAAAGCAGCTTTGAAATTTCTAGTGCTGCTTGGTCTCTCAGACCGGGTGGAACGTCTGGAAGAGGCCCTTTTGGTTGATGTGGGGTGTGGATAAAGGGGATTTTGTAACCCTCGGATATGATCGACTGTACCCATCTGTCTTGTGTAAGATAGCGCCAGGCTTTTGAGTACAGCGAAAGTCTTCCCCCGACTGCCTCCGAAGGTGGACAGTCGGGCAGCTCCTCAGGGGTGCTGAAAGGGTTTGTCAGAGAACGATTCTCTGCTACCCTGATTCTGTGGACCCCCCCTGTCCCTAGGGTGGCGTCTGTTGTTGTTCCCTCCTCTGCCTCGGGAGGGAAGCTCACCACGTGCGTCCGGCAGAACTCCTTGAGGTTTGCGGAACCACATTTTCACGCCCTTTTGACCCTTAGGATATGGTCTAGAAGGGGGGGGGGGACTCCCACAGCAGAGAGAGTCTTGCCTTTTTGTTCGCACCTGGTTAAGGTATCCTTCACTTGAGGTCCAAAAAGAGCACAACCATCAAAGGGGGTGTTCGTGAAGGACGCCTTGAAGGGGTTAGCAAAACTGCAGAGCCGCATCCAGGCATGTTTCCTTAGAGCAACACCCATACCTGCGGCTCTACTCACTCCATCGGCTGCATAAGAGATGAGCCGCATGGAAGAGTTAACGATAGAGTTCAGGGTCCCCAGCTGAGAGTTGATCTTTTCCTGAGACCCCAGAGCTGCTGGGTCCTGCAATGTTTCACCCAGTTCCTTGAGAAGGTCTCTCTGAGGTCGGGTGAAATGGCATAAATAGTTCAGCGATAGCTTGGCAAAGGTCGCTGAAGAAAACATCCGCGTGCCGTACCTATCCATAGTCCTAGATTCCTTATTAGGAGGATGGACAGGTACTGAAGGGTCAGCCAACTCCTTCTTAGTGGCTGCCACCACCACCATGGCATCCACAGGGACACCCTTAGAGAGAAACTGTTTGTCTGTCGGGGCAGTAATAAATTTAGTGGGCCTCCGGGGAGTTGGTTCCATAGTATCCGGAGCTGTCCACACCTTCCGAGCCACCACCTCCATAAGTGGGTCGAAAAGCGGGGACACCCAAGAGGTGGAAGGGCGAGAACCAAATGCATCTAGGTACACCGACTCGTCCTCAGATGGGTTAAGGGCAGACCAGTTCCCCCTCTGTTTGAGGATCTCTAAGATGTCAGAAAAGCAGACATCCTCAGAGGGGGACCTTGGGGACCCTTCCGATTCATCCAGGTCGGTGTCAGATGTCACTGACTCAGGAGAGTCAACATGTTTCCTCTTACATGTCCTCTTCCGAGGGGGCTCCCCCGAAGGATCAAGGGAGGCCTCGGAAGAGGAAGAAAGGTTCACTGGGGCAGCCTGGAGTGTCGGTTCTCCTCGCCTGGGGTCGGGAGGGTAAGCAGGGGCCGAAGCAGGCACCGTAGAGGGAATGGCTGAGGAGGCCGACCATGGCGCAGGTATTGGAGCCAGCACGCTCCTTATAACCTCAAAGGCGCCCCTGTCAGGCAGGAAAGAAGTACCCAACTCCGAGGAGATGAGAGCTCCCCCTGGCACTGAGAGGGACGGCTCCGAGGCCAATGTCGGGGCCGAACTCACCTGCGCCGAGGCTCCGAGAGGGAGAGCGGGGTCGGACAAGGGTCCGATGCCACTCGCCCCCTCAGAGCCGACCAGGGAGTCTGGGCACCCGGATCCCTCCAAGGACGGAGCCAATGACGAGATCGGAGTCGACAAAGGAACCGACAACAGAGGGATCGGTTCCGAAGCCCCCACAGTACTCACCTCGACGACCTCCGCCTCCGAAATCAGCAGAGTAGTCGGAGAAGGAACTTGAGCGGGTGTAGGGGTAAGCCCCTGTCTGTTGAGACGGGCTATGTAGTAACTGGGGCAGTGCCTGCGACTTCAAAAGCCGGCTGACTACCCTCTCGAGGTTATGGTCCGAAAGCCTGGAAGACCTAGAGGAATGAGATCTATGGCTCTGCTCCGACAACAGAGGAGACTTCAGAGCCGATCTAACCGACTCGAGAGACGGAGACCTGGAGCGCTTTCTGCTTGGGGATGGCTCCGACACTAAAGTCAGAGCCGACTGAGGTCTAGGTGCCTCGGTTCCGGCTGGAACCGACGAGGCAGCAAGAGAACCGCTCGGAGCCGGCTCCGAACATGGAGTCGACGATTTGGCGGGCTTTGGAGGTTTTCCAGTCATGGTCTTAGCCGGAGAACCTTCAGGCTTTAACAAGCCTCTAAGAATGAGTTTATTTCTGTGCTCCTGCAGGACTCTAGGGCTAAAAGCATGGCAGATGGAACAAGAGTCCTGCAGGTGCAGAGGGCCCAAACAATACACACAAGAAGTGTGACCGTCTGTCAGAGACATCTTCTGACAGCACGAGTCACAATTCTTGAAACCCGATACCTTAGTATCCTTAGACATACTAATGTAAAATTACACTAATATATACTAAAAAATTACAATAAGCAGAAAAAGGGAAACTACAGCTAAACAGAGGGACAGAATTCCACACACAAACAGAACAACTAAGGGAAAACTGTACTACTAAGGGGGAGGGTCAGAGGCCCAACCACCTTAAGGGTGGAGAAAAGGGGGGGGGGGGTTAGCAACTAAAAGTGGGGGAAAACTAGTCGCTAACTTCACTAACACTAAAAAGGTAAAACAGGAAAAAAATCTGACAGAAAAACTATCTATAAAGCTATTAATAATAATATAAGACCTAGAGCCGGTGAAAAACGCAACCTCGTAGCTGAAGCGGCAAGCGAGATCTGGGTATATGACGCCTAGCATTATGGGACATAGGTTAGCCACGAGCCGGTATAAATAGCTCTCGAGCTTTAGTATTAGGCCGAGTCGGAGCCGAGGTTCGGCTCCGAACCCATCCAGCAAGAATGAAGGCGAGATTGACAACTTAACATGTGGAAATTGCTTAAGATTCCAAGAGCAGGATAAGTTATTTCTTACACTGAACTGCACTTCTGAAACTCTTATAATTGTGCTAAACAGTTGATCTACTACATTTTGCACTGTTGTAAAGCTTTTTTTATTGTTTCATTGTTTATACTGTTTTAACATTACTTAATTGTAAACAGTACAAAGGGCAGAGGTGTATCCATATTCATCAAGGATACCCATATCTCCAGGTTAGTAGCGCAGCATGATGCCCCAGAGATCATCCATGCGCAACTATCAGCAGGCAAAACCACATTTCAAGTCATAGCCGGTTATAGATCACACACCATGTCCCAAGATGCTCACTCTTCATTCCTTGAGACATTGGAAAATATAAAGGTTCTACCCAACACCATAATCTTGGGTGATTTCAACTACCCTGGTATAGACTGGGCGAACTACCAATGTTCCAACTCCTATACTCAGCGATTCATAGAATTTATAAATTCAAATGCCCTTGAACAACTAGTATGTTCCCCCCACTAGAGGGGACAACATATTAGATTTAATCATCACAAATATGGGCGCCCATTGTACCACACCCGTTATCACTCCCTCCTTGGTCAGATCCAACCACAAACTCATAACCCTGGACATCCTCACCCCTCCACCTCCCCAGTCAAAGAAACCACAGTCAAAAACCTTTCCAAAGCAAACTTCAGCGACTTGCATCCGAAGTGGAAAGCTTCGCTATTCCCTTGCAGAAGGATAATGATTTTCAGGATGCGGAATCCTACACCAAGGCACTCTATATGCATCTTCAGGATTGCATGGACTGTGCTATCCCAAATAAAACCAAGACTCCTTCCTCAAGCAAGAAGAAACCAGTCTGGTGGACCTCGGCCATAAGCAAACTTTACAATAAAAGGAGAAGACTTATACAAAAGAAGGCCAAATCTCAAGTAGAAAAATCATCCCTGATCAGCATTAGTAAGAAATTGAGGGCCCTCATCAAGTCAACTAAAGCTAATTTTGAAAAGAAAGTTGCCAAGTATGCCAAGGATAACCATAAGGCCTTCTATGGCTACGTCAAAAACCTAAATGGCAACGCTCAGGTCTGTTCTGAGCTAGTACAAAATGGAACAAAATACACTGACCCTTCTGACATTGCCAACATCTTGGCTGACAGGTTCAGTGCAAATTTCTCCACCCCCTCACCACCTACAGGGCCTATTACCATTCCAGGGGATTGTGTAAGTCCAATTATTACTGCTACACTGGTTAACAAGGCTCTATCTAAAGCTAAAAACACTGCCTCCATGGGACTAGATGGTGTCCCAGGCTGTCATACGCGAGCTCCAAAAGGAATTAACCCCGCATCTTAATACCCTGTTCAGTCTCAGCCTCTCCACAGGATATGTGCCCATAGAATGGCGCACAGTAACGGTGGGCCCGCTACACAAGGGTGGGGCCACAACTGACCCTGGGAACTACCGACCAATAAGCCTGACCAGTCTGATCTGTAAGGCTATGGAGCGAATCATTATGGAACTCATAAATGGAGAGATTGGGAACCTCCAGTCGCTGGACACAACACAGTTCGGCTTCATCAAGGGCAGATCATGCCTCCTGAACCTGGTGGATTACTTTGAGACAGTTACTCAGGCTATAGATAAGGGAAAGGAGGTACACACGGCTTATGTTGACCTTGCTAAAGCATTTGACACCATTCCCCATTCAGGTATTATTGATAAGCTCATCAGCCTGGGCATAAACCTATACGTCACAAGATGGATCGCAAACTGGCTCTCAGACAGATCCCATAAAGTAAGAGTAGCGGGATCTATGTCCGAATCCAGACTAGTAACAAGTGGTGTGCCTCAGGGCTCTGTCCTGGGGCCCCTCCTGTTTGGCATATACTTCTCAGAAATACAGGCAAGCATGGAAGGGCTTTGGCTGACTAAGTTTGCAGACTCTTCCCTCATCAGACCAGTTATTGAGTACAATGCACCAGTTGGAATGTACCTGGCTAGACATCTCCAGCAGCTGCAGAGACCACAGAGTTACCTAACCAAGAGGATTACTGGCCTCAAACACTTGCCCTATGCAGCACGATTGAAAAAGCTGAGACTGTTCTCTGTTGCATACCGCTTTCTCAGAGGCGATCTCTGTCTAACGTACAGAGCCATGTCCAACCCAGAATTGTTAAACATGCTCCATCTTAGCAAAACCAAATCTACTCGAGCTACACACTCTAGGGATATAAACCTCAACACAACAATGAATAGAACATGCTGGAGGGATAGATTCCCTTCGCAGAGACTTCCTTTACTATGAAACAGGGTCCCGATCTACATAAGACAGAGACGCTCACAATCACTCTTCAAGAGGAACCTTGATGACTGGATGGGTAACAGAAAGTTCACACCGAGGATCACACCAACAGCACTACTAGATAGGGGCCAAAGGTACTAGCTGCTAGTACAAGGGTCTAGGGAACTACTAAAGGGGCGGTGAATACCGCACAACGTGGCTGGGCTAATATATGCCTTTGGGCAGATAGCCCAGTACCAACCTATGAACCTAAACTGCTTTTTCATACTGAGAGTTGTATTTTCTGTTTGTGAGTGCTCTATCCGAGCTTTTCTGTGCATTTTTGATTGTCTGTTTACAGTTAAAAGCATTCTCGAGTCTGCTCCTTGATCTGTTTAAAACTTTCATTTAGTGGCTACAGCTAGGAACTGTAATAAGGAACTGTAATAGTGTGCATTACTATAATTGCATTTTTTATTTAATTACTAAATTGTAAACTGCTTTTTCATACTGAGACTTGTATTTTCTTTGTGGGTGTTCTGTCTATGCTTTTAAAGTGAAGTTTCTGTGTTCTGCTAAGGTGGCATAACTTGATAGAGGCCCGTTGTCTAGGCTGGTAGTTTTGTTTGAGTTTCCTGTGTTTCTGGCAGCCATTTTCTGCTGATTGTCTTCATTATTATTGAGAGTAACAAGGCCTCCTGACCTTCTGTAGTACAAGTGATTGGGTAATAGAAGGGGCTGAGTAGTAACCTGACCTTCCAACTCTTCCATTCTTACTGCTATATAAACACTGTGTCTTATAAAGGTTCTGCTTGTATTGCTCAGGCTCTGGATTGCATGGCATAAGTGGAAATTACTTAAGATTCCAAGAGCAGGATAAGTTATTTCTTACATTTATTTCACTGAACTGCACTTCTGAAACGCTTATAATTGTGCTATGCAGTTGATCTACTACATTTTGCACTGTTATAAAGCTTTTTTTCTTGTTTCACTGCATTTATGTACTGCTTTATACTGTATTAACATTACTTAACTGTAAACTGCTTTTTCATACTGAGAGTTGTATTTTCTGTTTGTGAGTGCTCTATCCGAGCTTTTCTGTGTATTTTTGATTGTCTGTTTACAGTACAAAGGATTCCTGAGTCTGTTCCTTGATCTGTTTAAAACTTTCATTTAGTGGCTATAGCTAGGAACTGTAATAGTGTTGTTTTTGTTGTTGTTGTTGTGCCTTTCGGCTTATCCCGGGTAGGGGTCACCACAGCGGAACTCCGGTCCGCTAATGTTTGGTAGTGGATTTTTACATGCCGAGGTACCAGCCCTGACGCACAACCTTCAACGAAGGCACGCCCATTCACGCATGCCGCCACACAGAAGACGCTCTAGCTGAGAATCGAATGCGACAACATCTTGCTGTGAGACGACAACGCTACCGCAGCACCTCTACCATGGGTAGGAACTGTAATAGTGTGCATTACTATAATTGCATTTTTTATTTAATTACTAAATTGTAAACTGCTTTTTCATACTGAGACTTGTATTTTCTCTTTGTGGGTGTTCTTTCTATGCTTTTAAAGTGAGGTTTCTGTGTTCTGCTAAAGTGGCATAATCTTGATAGAGGCCTGTTGTCTAGGCTGGTAGTTTTGTTTGTGTTTCTTGTGTTTCTGGCAGCCATTTTCTGCTGATTGTCTTCATTATTATTGAGAGTAACAAGGCCTCCTGACCTTCTGTAGTACGAGTGATTGGGTAATAGCTGGGGCTGAGTAGTAATCTGATCTTCCAACTCTTCCATTCTTACTGCTATATAAACCCTGTGTCTTATAAAGGTTCTGCTTGTATTGCTCAGGCTCTGGATTGCATTGCATAAGTGGAAATTCCTTAAGATTCCAAGAGCAGGAAAAGTTATTTCTTACACTTATTTCACTGAACTGCACTTCTGAAATGCTTATAATTGTGCTATACAGTTGATCTTCTACATTTTGCACTGTTATAAAGCTTTCTTTCTTGTTTCACTGCATTTATGTACCGTTCTATACTGTTTTAACTTTACTTAATTGTAAACTGCTTTTTCATACTGAAAGTTGTATTTTCTGTTCGTGAGTGCTCTATCCGAGCTTTTCTGTGCATTTTTGATTGTCTGTTTACAGTTAAAAGCATTCTCGAGTCTGCTCCTTGATCTGTTTAAAACTTTGAATTAGTGGCTACAGCTAGGAACTGTAATAGTATGCATTACTATAATTGCATTTTTATTTAATTACTAAATTGTAAACTGCTTTTTCATACTGAGACTTCTATTTTCTCTTTGTGTGGGTGTTCTTTCTATGCTTTTAAAGTGAGGTTTCTGTGTTCTGCTCAGGTGGCATAATCTTGATAGAGGCCTGTTGTCTAGGCTGGTAGTTTTGTTTGAGTTTCCTGTGTTTCAGGCAGTCATTTTCTGTTGACTGTCTTCATTATTATTGAGAGTAACAAGGCCTCCTGACCTTCTGCAGTACGGCTGATTGGGTAATAGCAGGGGCTGAGTAGTAATCTGATCTTCCAACTCTTCCATTCTTACTGCTATATATACCCTGTGTCTTATAAAGGTTCTGCTTGTATTGCTCAAGCTCTGGATTGCATTGCATAAGTGGAAATTCCTTAAGATTCCAAGAGCAGGATAAGTTATTTCTTACACTTATTTCACTGAACTGCACTTCTGAAACACTTATAATTGTACTATACAGTTGATCTACTACATTTTGCACTGTTATAAAGCTTTTTTTTATTTCACTGCATTTATGTACTGTTTTATACTGTTTTAACATTACTTAACTGTAAACTGCTTTTTCATACTGAGAGTTGTATTTTCTGTTTGTGAGTGCTCTATCCGAGCTTTTCTGTGCATTTTTTGATTGTCTGTTTATAGTAAAAAGCATTCCTGAGTCTGTTCCTTGATCTGTTTAAAACTTTTCATTTAGTGGCTACAGCTAGGAACTGTAATAGTGTGCATTACTATAATTGCATTTATTTAATTACTAAATTGTAAACTGCTTTTTCATACTGAGAGTTGTATTTTCTGTTTGTGAGTGCTCTATCCGTGCTTTTCTGTGCATTTTTGATTGTCTGTTTACAGTTAAAAGCGTTCTCGAGTCTGCTCCTTGATCTCTTTAAAACTTTCATTTAGTGGCTTCAGCTAGGAACTGTAAATACTTGGTGGCTTTGCAGTTGCCCACCCATACTGTATATTTGATCTGTGACACTCCTCCCAGTCTAGTGTCATTAGTTCACTCAATCTAATAGAGAATACTTGTGAAGGCCAACCAACTCAGATTCTTAATGTTGAATTAAAAAGAAGTTATGTCCTTACCATAACGTTCCATGTGAGTTGTTCATCTCGCCTTTTTGTTCTTACACATGGGTCGGAGCCGATCCCTTGGCTCCGAATCGGCCGCTTTTGAAGCTCAGACTCTCAGAGAAGCTCGAGACCCAGTGAATATCCCATGATGCCCTGCTATGAATCCCCAGATCTAGTATGCTGCAACCAAGACAGCCTACGGACAGAATAAAACTATAAAGTCTACCTACTTAGAAAACTATAAGAGTAGGGGGAGAGAAGCAGAGCTGGAATGTCTAAACAGACTGACAGCTGGACCAATCTACCAAGGCAACCATCTCACTCGACTGGAGGGGGAAGGTGGGCGGGAATGTAAGAACAAAAAGGCGAGATGAACAACTCACATGGAACGTTATGGTAAGGACATAACTTTTAGTTATGTACTCACCATAACTTCAGATGTTTGGGATCCATCTCGCCTACATTCTGACTGATGGGTTCGGAGCCGATCCCTCGGCTCCGACTCGGCACGCTTATGCTATAGAGCGAGGCCTCTAATTGGCTGAGCTATCTTTATCCCAGGATGCACCACCACTAATCCCCCAGATCTTGTTTGTCCGCATTCATGCACACATCCACAGCTTGTTTATATAACATTGTTAGATGTTTCAAGATGAAACAACAGGATTCGGACCTTCTGATATCCTCTGATCTCCAAGGAAGGGGGAAGGAGGGTGGGTTATTAGGAATGTAGGCGAGATGGATCCCAAACATCTGAAGATATGGTGAGTACATAACTAAAAGATGTTATGTGATCCTATCTCGCCTACATTCTGACTGATGGGACAGCGTCCCTAGCACCTAAATCCCGGGTGGCTCATTGGAAAACACTCCTGAGCACTGTGGAACCAAATGAAGCTCGTCCTCTAGATGCCACATCTAATTTGTAGTGAGAAATGAAGGTATGCGGGAAGACCATGTAGCCAGCACAAATGTCACTAATAGCAAGCTTAGAATGAAATGCTACCGAAGTAGCCATAGCCCTTGTAGAATGAGCCTTGACAGAGGTGGAAAGCTCCTTGTTAGAATAAACATAAGCTTGAGTAATACAGTCCCTGATCCATTTGGCAATAGTGACCTTTGTGACCGCGTTGCCCAATTTGTTTTCTGCAAAGAACACAAACAACTGATCTGTCTTCCTTGATTGTTTGGTCCTATCCAAATAAAAATGTAACTGTCTGTGGACATCTAGTGTGTGGAAAATAAATTCTGCTTTATTGGAATATTTTGGGAAAAAAACTGGGAGCTCTAATGACCGTTGCAAGCATAAGGTAGAACAGACTTTAGGAACAAAAGAAGGATTTGGTCTGAGGGAAACTCTGTCTGTATGAAAAACCAGGTACGGAGGCTTTACTGACAATGCTTGAAGTTCTGAAACCCTTCTGGCTGAAGTAATTGCCACTAAAAAGGCTGTCTTCCATGATAGAAACTTTAAATCACAGGTAGCTGCCGGTTCAAAGGGGAAAGAAGTTAAGGCACGTAATACTATATCGAGATCCCATGGAGGTGCAGGATGAGAAACTGGAGGTCTTAATAGAGCAGCACCTTTCAAGAAGGTCTTACACAACCTGTTGCTCATTAAGGGTGGGTCTATGGACTCATGAAAATTAGAGATTGCTGCCAATTGTACTTTAATGGTAGAAACAGAAGAGCCTTGGTTGAAAAGAGAGGTTAGGAACTTGAGTACTTCTGCCACGGGGGTTGAAACGGGGTCCAGGCCCGGAGTTGAGCCCATATAGCAAATCTTTTCCATTTGCTAGAATAAAGTTTCTTCAGTAGTCGACTTGTGGGCGAAGACAATATGTGCACTACATCTGGGTCTAGTGTATGTCTCCTGACTATGGTTGGAAGAGGAGGAGCCAGGCTGTCAATCTTAATGTGTGTAGGGACTGGTGTAGTAGTCCCGACTGATGAATCAGTAGGTCTGGGACCTGGTCCAGGAACCATGGACCTTCCAGAGCATGTTTCCGAAGATAGGGAAACCAGACTTGACGAGGCCAGTAAGGCGCAATTAAGATCATCTTGCTCCCTAACAGAGAAGCCTTCTGAATTACCTTGGGTAGGAGAGGAACTGGAGGGAAGGCATAAAGCAGGCCGGTGGGCCAAGGATGGACTAAGGCGTCTATAGGGCTCTTCCCCGGAGCCGGGGTTAGGGAGAAAAAGTCTTTGCACTTCGCATTTAGAGGAGACGCGAAGAGGTCGCAGCATGGAACTCCCCATTTGCTGAAAATCTGTCTTGTTATAGTCGTGTTCAGAGACCATTCGTGAGGAGAGAGGATGGTTCTGCTCAACCTGTCGGCTATGACATTGGATTTGCCCGGTATGTGAGTAGCCACGAGGAAGCGTTTGGTTGAGATTGCCCATTGCCAGACCCTCATCGCTTCTCTGCAAAGAGGATAGGATCTGGTCCCTCCCTGCTTGTTCAGGTACCAGACAACTGACATGTTGTCCGAGTGAACCGCAATTACGCCCTGAGGGAGGTAACAGTGAAGGGCTTGAAGGGACAGGAGTACTGCTCTCATTTCTAGGATGTTGATGTGGAGAGAGGTCTCTTCCGGATGCCATTTGCCCTGGACTGACCTGCCCAGGGAATGCCCCCCCCACCCCGTCTGGGAGGCGTCCGTGGTCAAAGTGGCCACCGGAGGAGGAACAAAGGGTCGTCCCTGATCCAAATTGGAAGACACTAGCCACCAGCGAAGGTCCCGTCTGCAAGATTCTGTGATCCATATTAGATGATTGAGAGGGAGTTCCTGAAAGGACCACTGAGTTGAAAGAAGCCACTGGAGGATTCTCATGTGTAACCTTGCCAAGGGAACTAGCAGAACTGAGGCAGACATCAACCCCAATAGTTGCATGACCATTCTGGCTGGGGCGTTGGACCTGGGGAGTAAGGCTCGAATCTGATTTTGTATGGTCTGAATTCTGTCTGCAGGTAGATAGACCCGCATCTGGTTTGAATCTATCTCTGCCCCTATGAATCTTATTCTTTGAGATGGCCGTAACACGGACTTTGGCCAATTGAAGGTGATTCCGAGGGAATTGCCCAGTGATGTTGTGGCTTGCAGGCTCCGTAGAAGTAGATGCTTGGAGGTGGCAGTTAGAAGCCAGTCGTCTAGGTACGGAAACACCTGGAATCCTAGACTCCTCAAGTGAGCAGTCACTACTGCCAAGCATTTGGTGAACACCCTGGAGGCTGTGGTGAGACCAAAGGGCAGCGCACGGAACTGAAAATGACTGCTTCCTAGGCTGAAGCGCAAGTGTCTCCTGGACGTTTGATGTATTTTGATATGGTAATACGCGTCCTTGAGGTCTATGGAGCACATCCAAACACCGTTCTCCAACAACGGGAGAATGGTTTGTAAAGTGACCATTCGGAACTTGGACTTCTTGACTGAACGGTTTAGGTTGCTTAGGTCCAAAATGGGCCTCAAGTCCCCAGTCTTTTTTGGCACTAAAAAGAATCTTGAGTAAGTCCCTAATCCGATCTGGTCTGCGGGGACCGGTTGGATGGCTCCTTTTTGCAGCAGTTTTGAAATTTCTATGGCTGCGGTATCCCGTTGACTGGGTGGCGGGTCCGGGATTCTTTTGGACTGAGGGGGGGGAACGACAGAATGGGATGGAGTAACCTCCGGCGATAATTCGAAGCACCCATCGGTCCTGAGTGATCCCTTCCCAGGCCTTTAGGTGCTTCGAAACACGACCCCAGACTGGCTCCGGAGCAGCACAGTCGGGCAATCCCTCAGGGACTATGAAAGGTTGAAGAGCCATGAAAGGACTCGCGGTCTCCAGTATTGCGGGGGCCTCTGCCGCCTCTGGGACGGCGTCTTCCTGATGAATTTCCCCCTCCTCTGCCTCTGGAGGGGGAACCTTCCTGCTGAGAGGGGTAAGACTTCTGCGATCTTCTGAACCACATCTTCCCTCCTCTTTTAGCCTTGGGATAAGGCCGAAAGGGAGTGGAAAATCGTGCCCCTACGGCAGTCAGAGTCTTACCCTCCTGCTCACAGCGGGTAAGTGTGTCTTTCACCTTGGGCCCAAACAGGGAGGACCCATCAAAGGGGGCGTCGGCGAATGAAGACTTGAAGGCCTCCGCGAAATGACACAGGCGGAGCCAGGCCTGTCTCCGTAGAGCAATGCCTGTACCCGCCGCTCTACTCGCCCCTTCGGCTGCATACGAGATGAGCCTCATGGACGAGTTCGAAATGGATGACATTGTAGCCAGCTGAGATCCAACCGTCTGGGCCAGCTCCTCAGGCAGGTTACCTAAGAGGGTATCGGACAGCTCCTTAATCAGATCCCTCTGGAATCTCGTAAAGTGCGTTAGGTAGTTCAGAGACCTCAAGGTAAAGGCCGCTGAACTTAGGGTGCGCTTGCCGTACCGATCCATACTCCTAGACTCCTTATTAGGAGGATGGACGGACGTAGAAGCCTCTGCTACATCCTGCTGTGTAGCAGATGCCACCACCATAGCATCCACAGCCACACCTTTCGTGAGAAACTCTCTGTCTGGGGGTGCTGAAAGAAATTTGTTTGGACGAGCGGGCACCGGTTCCACAGAGTCCGGGTGTTCCCACGCCCTTCGACAGATCAAATCCAAGAGCTCGTCGAAGGGCGGAGACACCCAGGAGGCGGAGGGCTGAGCCCCGAAGGCCTTCAGGAACACCGACTCGTCAGCAGAGGGAGGTTTGGACTGCCAGCCGCCTCGTTGTTTTAGGGCTTCTAGGATGTCTGCAAAGGAGACATCATCCGAGGACGACTTGGGGGACCCCTCTGCATCATCGAGATCGGTGTCAGATGTCAAAGACTCATCAGGGGAGTCAACGTGCTTCCTCTTGCACGTTTTCTTCCTGGGAGGTTCTTCCGAAGAGGCTTCAGAAGGACCTCCAGGAGGGGGAGAAACCCCAGCGGGGGTAACCTGAGGCCCAGGGGCTCCGCTGTCTGCTGACAGGGGAACTGCCAACGACCCAGTCTCCAAATGTAGGGAAGGAGCTGGGGAAACTGTGGAGGTAGCCAATGAAGATTTGGCTAGAGCACTCCTCATAGCCCTGAAGGCGGGACCACCAGAATCCTGGGAAGGTCCCTCCGTGGCCACGACAGTGGGCGGTACTCCCGCCGCACCAAGAGGGAGACTTGGGACCGAAGGTATCAATCCCAAGCCTCCCCAGGGCCGAAGGAAGAAGTCCGTGCACTGAACTCCGACCCAGGAGCCGGAGTCGGAGCAAGGGTCGGGCCTGACCCTAACACCTCCACTGGTTCCACCAACACCTGCTCCAACGGTGCCGAAGCTGTTGGAGGAGGAAGTACTGTAAGGGAGTGGACCATCGGCTCCGAAGCCAAATGGGCTGGAGCCGAAACCATCTTTTGGAACACCGGAGACTGGAAGAGTCGAAGGAGTACCCTGTCGATGTCCGAATCGGACATCCTGGAAGATCTCGAGGATACCGATCGGGCCCGAACTGATTTCTCCACCGGCTCCGAAGGGCTCGGGGACCGGCTCCGAAAGGACTCCACAATTATCGGCTCCGAAGAAATCTTCAGGGAAATTTCCCTCGGCGCCGATAAAGACTTCGGCTCCGAGGAGGAAGTGTCTGAGCCGATGACCCTTATCGGCTCCAATATCAGTGGAGCCGATGAGGGTGACCCGCCTCTCGATGCTCCAGACCTCGGCTCCGAAACCAGAGGGGTCGAGGTAGGAGGCATCGAGGCAGACCGTTCCAACCTCGGCTCCGAAGTCCGTGGAGCCGATGGAGAAGTCTGCTTACCTTTTTTAGCCGTCGGTTCCGAATGACTGGTCGGAGCCGGCGCTTTCCTCTTCTTAGAAGGAGACAGAGAGGAAGATAAGGCCTCCTCGAAAGAAGTCTTGATTAATCCTTTAAGTATTAATTTGTTTTTCCTCTCCTGGAGGACTCGAGAGGAAAACGCATGGCACACACTGCAGGATTCCTGGAGATGTTTGGCGCCAAGACAATAGACGCATGAGGAGTGGTCGTCCGTTATGGACATTTTAAACCCACACCTCGTGCACTTCTTAAAACCGGATGGTTTATGTTCCTTAGACATAGTTGAAAAAACAGAAACAACAGTAAACTTTAACAGTTTAGGACACAGGTACAATAAGTATGCCCGTACTCAAAAAATATAAATTGAAACAAGAAACTTTTTTTTTTTTTTTTTTACACAGCCAGAAAGGGAAAGAAAGCAAGGAGGGTCAAGACCCTCTAACTAAAACGGGTACTTGACCCACACACACAACCACTAAAGTAGTTAGAACAGGGGAAGGCCCCTCTAACTGAAACGGAACCTTCTCTGACAGGAAATTTTAAGCAAAAATCAATAAAACACCAAGAGACACACTCGTACACAAAAAATAGCCATTAAAACAGCTTTTGGGTTGAAAAAGAGAGAATTACTGACAGGAAAGATACTATTAATATAGTACTTAGTCCAGCCAATGTTGAGACCACGTCCAAGCTCTGTAAGCGGCAAACGAGATCTGGGGGATTAGTGGTGGTGCATCCTGGAATAAAGATAGCTCAGCCAATTAGAGGCCTCGCTCTATAGCATAAGAGTGCCGAGTCGGAGCCGAGGGATCGGCTCCGAACCCATCAGTCAGAATGTAGGCGAGATAGGATCACATAACATCTTCTTTATGTGAAGTTGTTCTATCTCGCCATTTTGTTCTTACACATGGGTAGCGTTCACAAGCACCCTCATCCTGGGTGGCTCACGGGAGAACATTCCTGAGCACAGTGGAACCAAACATAGCCCTGTCCCTGGAGGTCTTATCCACTTTGTAATGAGTGATAAATGTGTGAGGTTTTGACCATGTGGCAGATGCACAGATGGTATCTAAAAGTAAATGAGCTGCATGAGCCAATGATGTAAAAAGAGCTTGTGTAGAATGGGCTTTGACGTTGGTTTCTAATGGCTGATTAGTAGAAGTATAAATGAATTTGATGCAATCAAAGAGCCAATTGGATAATGTGATTTTTGATATTGAGACACCTTTTTTATTTTCTGCATAAGACACGAAGAGTTGATCCGATTGTCTGAAATCCTTTGTTCTAGCCAGATAGAACCGCAGCTGTCTATGTACATCAAGCTTGTGTAACATATATTCCAGTTTGTTGGTATGGTGTTTGAAGAAGGTTGGGAGCTCAATGGACTGATTCAAATTACTTTCCGAAGAGATCTTGGGAAGAAAGGTAGGATTTGTCCTGAGGGACACCCTATCAGGATAAAAAATCAAATACGGGGGTTTGAAGGACAAGGCTTGAAATTCGGAGACCCTGAGTGCAGACATAATGGCTACCAGGAATAAGGTTTTCCAAGACAAAAACTTTAAATGACAAGATGAAGCAGGTTCAAAGGGGGCAAGCATCAGTTGGGCTAAAACCAGATTCAAATTCCAGGGGTAGACAGGATGCCTAATAGGTGGCCTGAGATGATGGGTCCCTTTTAAAAATGCTTTACAAAGCCTATGCGACATGATGTTAGAGCCGCTGAAGCCTACATGGAAGTTTGAGATAGCAGCCAATTGAACTCTAATGGTGGCAGCAGCCACGCCATCATGGAACAACAACGACAAGAAGTCTAAAATGATATGGATAGGTGCTACACAAGGGTCCGTGTCGTGTTGAGAAGCCCAGTGAACGAATCGTTTCCATTTGCTGTTATATAGTTTCCTGGTAGAAAGTTTATGAAATGAAACTATAATATGTTGGACCGCAGAAGACAACTCATGTGACCTGGCTAGTGTGGGAATCGGAGCAGCCAAATTGTCAGTTTCAGGGAAGGGAGGGAGGGATGGAGAACTCCCGATGAATGAGTCAGAAGATCCGGCACTGGGTCCAGGATTCATGGTTCTTCCAGTTGATATTTCCGCAGGAAGGGAAACCAAATCTGCCGAGGCCAAGACGGGGCTATTAAAATCACAGTCCTTCCCAGACTTTTGGCTTTCTGCATGAATTTGGGAATTAGAGGTATTGGCGGAACAGCATATAGGAGACCCGGGGGCCAATCGCGTACGAGCGCATCCCTCGGTTCCTTCCCCCGTGGGAGATAAACAGCAAAGTAGCTGCTGCATTTGGCATTCATCGGAGACGCAAATAGGTCGCAGACAAGGCTGGCGCCATCTGCGGAAAATGTTTTCCACTACTTGTTGATTGAGAGACCACTCGTGAGGCAACAGCATGGCTCTGCTTAGTTTGTCCGCTATCATGTTGGATGTCCCCGGGATGTGAGTTGCTATCAGAAAGCGTCTGGTGGATACAGCCCTTTGCCAAATCCTTAGGGCCTCCCGGCATAAAGGGTACGATCTGGTTCCCTCTTGTTTGTTGATGTACCAGACAGCCGACATGTTGTCCGTCTGGATAGCAATTGTGCCTGGAGGAAGAGAGTCATGAAAGTGTTGCAACGCTAAGAACACCGCTCTCAGCTCAAGGACATTTATATGCAGGTGCGTTTCCATGTTTGACCAAGTGCCTTGGACAGTCTTTCCCTGAAATAGCCCCCCCACCCTATCAGGGAAGCATCTGTGGTCACTGTGGCTGTGGGTTGGGGAAGAATGAAGGGACATCCTATTATTACTTGGTCGCTGTGCAACCACCAGCTGAGATCTTTCTTGCAAAGATTGGTTAATCGGATCTCGTGTGACAGGGGTAGTTTCTGGTACAACCACTGCATGAAAAGTAACCACTGGAGAATTTGCATGTGCATGCGGCCTAACGGGACTGCTATCAAAGTGGCTGCCATTGTGCCTAAAAGCTGCAGTATTTGGGACACTGGAGCTTTGTTGCGGGCTAAGAACCTGGATAATTGATCTTTTAGTGTCGTGATTCTTGATTGGGGCAACCTGATTCTTGCGTTGACATTGTCTAGTTCTGCCCCTATAAATGTAATATGCTGTGAGGGCGATAGTGCAGATTTTTCGAAATTGAGGGTAATACCCAACTGGGAGCAAAGGTGTATGGTGTAGTCTCTTGCTAGGATTAGTTGATGCCTGGAGGTGGCGGTGAGGAAACAGCCGGAATCCCAACCATCTCAGGTGAGCCGTGATCACTGCCATACATTTGGTGAACACCCTGGGGGGTGTGGTGAGACCAAAGGGCAGGGCTCTGAATTGATAATGACTGGCCCCCAGCCGGAAACGCAGGTGATCTCTGGATGATCTGTCCATTTTGATGTGGTAGTAAGCATCCTTGAGATCTATAGAGCACATCCAATCGCCCGTAGCCAGGAACAGGAGAATCGACTGCAGCGTGGCCATCCAGAACTTTTCTTTCTTGACGAAGGTGTTGAGTTTGCTGAGGTCTAGTATGGACCTCCAGTCCCCTGTTTTCTTTGGAACTAAAAAGAACTTTGAGTAAGTTCCGGATCCTATTTGGTCCGCCGGGACTGGCTGGATGACTCTTTTGTCCAGCAGCTTTTGGATTTCTACGGCTGCTAATTTTCTCAGACTAGGTGGTACGTCTGGGATCCTTGTACATAAAGGTGGGGTTTTTATAAAGGGGATGTAATAACTTCTGGCAATGACGCTTTTTATCCAAGAGTCCGTTGTAATGTTTAGCCAGATGTCTGGGTATAAAGCCAAGCGACCCCCGACTGCCTCCAGAGTAGGACAGCCGGGCTTCCTTTCAGGAACGTTGATAGGGCTTACCAGAGAACTGATCCCTGTCGCCCTGGTTCTGCGGACCGCTTCTGCCGTTTGGACGACGTCTTCCATTTCTGCCCCCTCCTCTGCCTCTAGAGGGGGTATCGGTAGATGTGTTCTGGAAAGCTCCTTGAGGTTTTCGGAACCACATTTTTCCACATCATTGCCCTTTGGGGTACAGTCTGGTTGGAGTGGAAAAACGGACCCCTACAGCACAGTCTTCCCTTCCTGTTCACACCTAGTAAGTGTCTCCTTAACTTTGTGTCCGAACAAGGTGGACCCGTTGAATGGGGTATTGACAAATGAAGATTTAAAGGCTTCCGCAAAGGAGCAAAGGCGCATCCAGGATTGCCTCTGAAGAGCTATCGCTGAGCCTGCTGCCCTACTCGATCCATCGGCCGCATATGAAATGAGGCGCATGGATGAGTTGACTATTGAATTAAGGGTGTTGAGTTGTGCAGTCACCTTTTCCGAGACTGCATCAGCTGTATTACCCTGAAGAGTATCTCCCAGCTCTTTTAGGAGAGCTCGCTGAAGGCGGGTAAAATGTGTCAGGTAGTTGATCGACCTCATGGAAAATGCCGCAGAACTAAATATGCATTTCCCATATCTGTCCATTGTCCTAGAATCTCTATTAGGAGGATGGACAGCCAAAGAGGTTTCCGACATCTCTTTCTTGGTGGCCGCCGCCACCACCATGGCATCAACTGGGACTCCTTTTGTAAGAAAGGCCTTGTCGGTGGGGGAAGTAATACATTTATTGGGCTTGCGTGGGACCGGTTCCACTGAGTCAAGTGATTCCCACTCCCTTCGAGCAACCAGTTCCATCAGCTCATTGAAGGGCGGCGTAACCCAGGAGGTGGATGGTTGAGATCCAAAGGCCTTCAGGAGAACCGACTCGTCCTCAGAAGGGGCAAGGGACTGCCAATCACTCCTCTGCCTTAAGATTTCCAATATGTCTGCAAAGGAGAGATCTTCTGAGGGGGACCGTGGGGACCCTTCTGATTCCTCCAAGTCGGTATCTGATGTTAGAGATTCCTGTGGGGAATCCAAGTGCCTCCTCTTGCACAATCTCTTCCTAGGGACTTCATTTGTGGGGGCGTCCGGTGAAGTTCCTGGAGAGGTGGGGCCACCCAATGGGGACACCTGAGGCCCTCGATCTCGATGCTTTGTGGGGATCTGCGGGGAAGAGGTAGAACGAGGCCCCTTAGGGGAAGGGGAAGACAGATCTGAGGAGGTAGTGGTCTTGGCAGCCATGACCTTCCTCATGGCATCGAAGGCACCAAAATCCCAGTCCAAGAAGTCAGTCGGCTCCAAAGAGACCGGCAGCTCTCCTCAGACCGAGACCCTCCGCTCCAATCCAGAGGATGGAGCCGAGGCCACCTGCGCCAAAGCCCCAAGTGTAAGAGTTGGAACTGAAGTATCGGTTCGACTCTCCACCCCAGAGCCGGCGAGGGACTGTCGGCCCTGAGATTCCTCGGTCGGAACCGAGGAGATCAAGGTCGATGGAGACGAGGGAGGAGGATCAAACCTCGGCTCCAAGGGTTCTACCAATATCGGTTCCATCTGACCCGGCTTCGAATGCTCGATTGACTTCGGAGGAGGAGGTGGAGAAGCCATGGGGGGCATTTCAGGCTTTGAAGCCGAGTGGCTCAAAGCAGATAGCATTTTGGCCAGGGCCGGAATCTCTAAGAGCCTCTTAACCACTCGGAACAGATCCACGTCGGAGAGCCTGGAAGAATGAGTCAAGGGATGGGTCGGAGGGGCCGAAGATGGAACCGATTGAAGGATTGGAGACTGAGGGGTCTCCAATATCAGTTCCACAACTGGACCCCGAGACAAGGACTCAATACACGGCTCCAAGGACTGCAGAGCCGATGCACGGACCATGCTAGAGGAACTCGGAGCCGATGACCTGGGCTCCGAGGATCCTTTGGAAGACTTCGACCCCTTTGAAGGCTTGGAAGAGGTGTCAGCCTTATCTAAAGAAGTCTGAAATTCAGGCTTTAGAAGTCCTCTATCCACCAATTTCCTGTGCCTTTCCAGGAGGATCCTGGCGCTAAAGGAATGGCAGATAGAGCACACCTCTTGTAGGTGTACCGAGCCTAAGCAGTAAACGCAGGTGGAGTGATTGCCTGTAACAGACATCTTCTGACCACACTCACACCGTTTAAACCCTGATTTTTGCTTTTCAGACATGGTTTAACAATAGCAACAAGCCTTAGATATAGGTAATGATATGTATAAATGTATATATCTTAACAATCTACTAAATCACGCTAAATATAGAGTTTTAAATGTCCAATAAACTTTACTACTATTAGCTAAGAAATATATATAAACTACCACTCTAACTGTATGTGTATATATATATATATATATATATATATATATATATGTGTGTGTGTGTGTATAAGAAAACAACACACAGAAAACGGCTGACAAATTCCTGTCACGCCCAAAGAAAGGCCAAAGGCCTGAAGAAAAAGTAACTATTTAACAGTTCTACCAAACTAAAATAACCAGAATCCTAACACTATGCTATTAAACACTCTGCTATGTATCTAATACTTAGACAAAAAAAAAAATTTTTTAAGAAAAAAATGAGATAATAATTAGAAATTTAAAGTCACTGGCCCGCGCTAACTCCGACTAACTGTTGATCCGTTGCAGCGGCAAACTAGATCTGGGCATTCATAGCAGGGCATCATGGGATATTCACTGGGTCTCAAGCTTCTCTGAGAGTCTGAGCTTTAAAAGCAGCCGATTCGGAGCCGAGGGATCGGCTCTGACCCATATGTAAGAACAAAACGGCGAGATAGAACAACTTCACATCTTCTGTTACAGCTTTCTCCATTTCCACTTAATGGAAAAAAAAATTCTAAGCTTGCTTCCCCCCTTTCCTGTGGCAGGACTTGTCCAGATATGGATTTGCTGTGTCCAGGACTGTTTGTGAGCTCCTAAGCCCCTCCCCCCACTTAACTGGGGTTACCTGACGCCATAAAGTCTGTTCTTCAAAATTTCCCTTGCAACTAGCCAGCTTTTTAGTTTTTGCACTCATCTGTTTCTTTGAGCTCAGCACTTGTTCAGAACTTGTTGTAAGCACTAAATAAGTTACAAATTACTACAGCACTCAACTTTCCTCACTTGTCTAGAGGAAAACAGTTTTTAGCACTTAATAAATAAGCACCTATTCAGGCATGTCTAAAGGTCAGCTCCCAGTGTTTCCTCCTGTCTACCTGATGAATCTGGGCTTCTTGGGACAATGCAGCAACTGCCTCATGTACACAGTCAACCCTCTCCTCCTACCACCCAACACTACGACCTGTGAGAGATGCACTTATATAGCCAAACTGGAAGCAAAGCTCTCTTCACCAAAGACTGGCCTAGACAGTCAAGAGGAGAAGGTAAACACTTGCACTGCACCACACTCATCACATAGTCCCTCAAAACCTACACCACCAAAACACACACACAGAAGCACAAAACACATACCTACATTCGCGGAGGCACTCAGTACAAATCTGCCCAAACAACAGAGACCTCCAAAGCAGAAATGCAAGCAACCTCCACCTGCCAACCCAACCCAAATGACACGTAGCCCACATATTCAGTATGCCACTCAACTACAGCCCATAAGGCATAACGTACCCAACACTCTAGTCATAGGTGACTCTATAGTCAGGCACACTGATGTTCCACTCACCAGGCTAAACAAGGAAAAAGTTACTATCAGCTGCCTGTCAGGTGCCAGGATCCGCCACATAATGCACGCACTCAGGTCACTCCACAACAAGTACAAATATGACTCTGTCATTGTCCATGTTGGTGTGAATGACCTGAGACGTACCTCCCTGGACTACATGAAAAGAGACATGGAGGAACTCTCCGACCTTGTAGCCCAGGCCGGTATGACCCTAGCCCTGAGTAGCATCCTGCCATCACCCAGAATGACACCACAGTACAAGGACAAAATGATTGACTGTAACGATTGGCTAAGCTTCTGGTGTCATTCTAAGGGAATCCAGTATCTGTCTGCCTGAGATGACATTATCGACAGACCACGCTGCTTTGCCAGAGATGGCCTGCACCTGTCGCCCTTGGGATTCCGGATACTGGCAAAGGCTCTTGCTACCTCTATAGTGCCTTTTTTAGGCAAGGTTCAAATGACAAATTCACCACCATAACAGGTACAAGCAAGCAAAATCTGAGGGTAATGCTACTCAATGCTAGAAGTCTAAACCTCAAAATGCACTCACTTGAGGCACTTCTTAAAATGGAGAACACTGACATCTGTGCACTGACAGAGACCTGGTTCAAAGCTCCAGAGAGCATCCCTGCATTACCAGGCTATAATTCATACCACACCTTTCGGCCACCAAACCCAGACCGAAACACTAAAGGTGGAGGCATGTCCATATTCATTAAGGATATTCACACCTCCAAGCTAGTTGCTCAAGTTCAACTAACTCTGGACAAAACTGCAATCCAGATTGTAGCTTGCTACAGACCCCCCACCATGCCCCAGGATTCCCACTCCTCTTTTCTTGATACACTGGAAAATATTAAGGTACAACCCAACACTCTAATAATGGGTGATTTCAACTACCCTACCATTAACTGGGAAAACTACTCATGTACCAACTCTTTTGCTCAATGTTTTCAGGAAATCATCAAGTCCAACACCTTGGATCAACTTATCCACACCCCCACCAGGGGCAGCAATATCACAGACATGGCCATCACCAACATGGGTGACCGGTGTTCCACACCAGAGGTCAGCTCCTCATTGGTCAGATCTGACTGCAAGCTAATCACCCTAGACATCCACATCCCGTTCCCACCCCCATTAGGAAAACAACCATAAAAAATTTCTCCAAAGCCAACTTCACGCTTCTTAAGACAGAAGTGACAAACTTCACGACACCCATGCAGATGGACAATAGAGGTACGACTGCTGAATCCTACACAAATGCACTTTATAAGAACTTACACGAATGCATGGATCGTGCTATCCCTAACAGAACCAAGATGCTATCCTCCAAAAAAAGGAAGCCAATCTGGTGGTCTTCTGCCATAAACAAACTCTACAACAGAAGAAAGAAACCATTGCAAAAAAACAAACAAGTAAAATCCCACGATTGGGGGAACTCCCTGGTCAGCCTCAGTAAGAAGCTGAGATCCCTCATAAAATCCTCTAAAGCTAGTTATGAGAACAAAATTGCCACTGATTCTAAAGACAACCACAAAGCATTCTATAGCTATGTCAAGAATCTCAATGGCAACACTCAGATCTGCTCTGAGTTACACCACAATGACACTAAATATACAGAACCAACTGATATTGCCAACATCCTGGCAGATAGGTTCAGTGCTAACTTTACCCCCCTCTCACCCACTAAAGGGCCCATCTTTATACCGGAAGAATGCAAAGTTCATGTAATCATGGCTGCGCAGGTAAAAACCTCACTCCCAAAGCCAAGAATACAGCATCCATGGGTCCTGACAACATCCCAGGCTGCCTTCTACATGAACTACAGAATGAACTGGCACCCCACCTAAGTACCATGTTCAATCATAGCCTCACCTCAGGCTTTGTGCCCACTGAATGGCCCACCACGACAGTTATCCCACTCCACAAAGGGGGGGCTACAACAGACCACGGGAACTACCACCCCATTAGCCTGACGAGCCTCCTCTGCAAGGCTATGGAACGTATCATCATGGAACTCATAAGCAAAGACATTGGAGATCTCCAAACTCTGGACCCCACACAGTTCGGGTTTGTAAAAGGCAGATCATGTCTCCTAAACCTGACAGAATTCTTTGAAGTAGTCACCAAAGCCATAGATGAGGGTAAGGTGGTTTACACAGCCTATCTAGATCTCGCCAAGGCGTTCAACACCATCCCCCACTCTGGATTTATAGATAAACTCACTAAATTAGGCATAAATCCCTATGTCACAAGATGGGTTGCCAACCGGCTTACTGACAGAACCCACACTGTGAAAGTAGCAGACTTCAAATTAGACTTCAGACCAGTGACAAGTGGCATACCACAGGGTTCAGTCCTGGGTCCTCTCCTGTTTGGTATCTACTTCTCTGAAGTACAGGCTAACACAGAAGGTCTTTGGCTAACTAAATTCGCAGATGACTGCAAACTAGGAGCCATAATCAAAACTTCTAACGATGTGGACATCCTACAAAAGGGCCTCACTGAAACAGATGCCTGGTGTCAAAGACAGGGTCTCAAGCTCAATGCCAAGAAGTGCATTGTCATCCCCTCTGGTAAAAACTCTATACCCATGAACTATCACATAGGCGGTAGTCTACTTAACACCGAAAGTGTGATAACAGACCTTGGGACACAGGTGGACAGTAGTCTCTTCTTTGATAATCACATCGCCACAGTGGTCAGGAAATCCTTCTATGTGGCACACCTCATCACAAAAGGTTTCTCATCCAGAAAAAAAGAGGTCATTGTTCCCCTCTATTCATCACTCATTAGACCCATTTTAGAGTACAACACCCCTTTTGCTATGTACCTCACAAGACATCTGCAACAACTGGAAAGGCCGCAAAAATACCTCACATAGAGGATTACTGGCCTCAAACAGATGCCTTACGCAGACCATCTCAAAAAACTCCAGCTTTACTCCGTTGCATACCGCCTACTCAGAGGCGATCTCTGCCTAACATACAAAGCTATGTCAAACCCAGAGCTGTTGGACATGCTCCACTTAAAGAAATCCCAATCCGTCCGAGCTACATGCTCTAGGGACCTAAACTTTGTCATCACAATAAACAGAACATGCTGAAGGGATAGATTCCTGTCCCAGAGACATCCCATACTCTGGAACAGACTACCTATGTCAAACAGAGCTCCTCATTAGCACTCTAAAAGAAAAATCTTGATGATTGGATGGGTAATAGGAAATTCACCCCAGGGATCACTTCTGTGTTTCTGCTTGACAGGGGCACAGGAAAATAATTTTCTTGGGTGGCGAAAGCCAGGGTACCTTTTTGGCTAGGCTTGTATAGGCCCTACGGCCAATAGCCTAATACCTACCTATGAACAAATATAATGGCAAAAAAAAAAAAAAAAACATTTAAAGCTGATTTTTTTCCTCAAAAGAAAAACTACAGACAAAAACATTCCTCATGGTTTCAAAATTAATCAGAATAACCTTTAACATGTGAGCCCAAATATTCAAAATTTTGAAAATCAAAATTGGACAACCATACACTTTTTCCCATACTTATCAATTATTTTCCCATCCTTGCCAGAAAGCGTGGGATTAAAATTAAATGAAAGTTATGTACTTACCATAATGCTAGATCCATCTTGTCTTGCTTTTGTCCTATTCAACATTTGGATTATCAGACTTGACTGGATACAACCTCAGCAATTTTACAGAATCTTGGATCCAGAGCTCTGACTCCTCCACTACCCATAATTCCCTCAGTTCCCAAGGTACCACAGATTGAGTTTGCCTATCTAAACATAAGATGTTATCCCATACATTTTATACAGGCTTACTAAACATGTTGGTCAAGTAAGGGAAACTGTGAAGAACAAAATCAGGCTATCGAAAGACAAGGTCCCTGGTTAGGTCCAATGATTTGACTGGATCTAAAAATGACAATTTATGCTGAGGGACATAGAAAGGCAGGGAGAGATGCTGAACCAAATGAAAACAAGACAACCCAGCATCTAGCCTTATGATAAGTACATAACTTTCATATCCAGTGTTGTCTGTTTTCATCTGATTC